>NW_011472931.1:14669-19214 GCF_000754665.1 Bison bison bison
TTAACAGTGAAAATAAGCCTTTTACCACAACACCATGTTCATTAGCAGAGTGAAAAATGACCACAAGGAAGGCAACCTGGGTGGGCTTACCTCCACTTGAAGGGCCGCACATCCTTTCAGGAAGTCATTGATGTTGTTGGTGCAGTCAGCTTCAGTTTGGGGCTCCAGACAGTACTAGAGAAAACAGTCAAATATCACTTGGAGACTGTCATCTCAAGTGGGACACATCATTGCATCATTCGCTGATAACTAGATAAAGTAGGCTTTTTAAGGTGGGGCCAACATTACTGTCAATCCAGGAAGAGAAATTAACCACTGAAGGAAGTGATGCAAAAATCTAAACGGTTGGTCTTGTTCCAAATGTCACCAAGTCCTTAGCCCCAAGCCATCTGCACTTATAAACTTTCTCATGCTTTCTACCAAAGTGTGGTGATAGCAAATTAGAGAGACCCTGCAAGTTTTTTTCATCCTGGCTGCTTTCAACCTATCATTTCCCTCCATCCTCCTCATGATAATGTATTAAAATTGTATTTTCCTCTTCGCTGTTCTTTACATTTGATCACATTTCTCGACATTTTCCATTTTATCACTGTTTTCCAAGTTTGAGAAATTATAAGTAAATCGGTATGTTCAATAAAAACACCAACTGCCTCAAGGAAGGAAATGAACTGTACTCAGTGTCTCATTCCCTGCTGACCTTAAAAAAATAATTTATGGCTCCACTTTTAAACTTAGTCAAGGTGCCCATTTTTAAAATTATTCATACTGGTGATCATGGGTTTCCAACATTCACAATTTTGGATTTTTAAAAATGAGTAAGGTTAGTTTCACTTTGAACACGTGTTGCATTCAAAACATATATTTGGTTTCTATTGTTTTAACAAACCCGTTGTGACATTTTGGATTATTTCTCCTGATTGCTAAATAGCCTCTCTTTCAATGGATACTTTATTTCTTTGAGAAGTAAATCCACACTAAATTTAGTCATACCATCAATAAGCACCCTGAATATCTGTTACAAATCATCCCTTTACTCCACGGACTCACATGAACCTCAGGTTCAAAACATGTCCTCAGTACACAGGGAGGTACAACACGCGTCTCTATGACAGAGCCAGCTCATGACGGGGTGTTCTCCTTGTCCCCTGGCACCAGTGGTGTCACAGGTTTTTACTGTACTAACCTCCAGTGGCCAATCACTAAAGGATAACCTTTCATTCTCTGACTTTTTCCAACTACGAAAACAGTAAGAAAGAACGGTTAAGTCTCAGAAAGAGATGAAAGCAGGAGTGTCCCATGACCCAAGCAATCGAAATCTCCAGAGTGACATTACCGCTGCTCTCTGGTGGTGAGCAACCCTAAAGATACTGCAAATTTCCCTTACCTTTTCTACAGAGCCAGGCCTTAGTCTGTTGATCAGTTTGCACAGCACTACCCCATTTTTCAACGAGGACTTCAAGAACTCCTCAGGATCACAGATGGTCTTTTTGGGGGAATCTAATACTCCCAAGGATATGAGCCAGGTCACGACACGCTCTTCTGGATTCATTACTGCAGACTGAATGCTCCCAAGCACCTCTCTAGGGCAGCTGCAAGGACTAAGCCACATCCGCGATTGCATCTGCTGTTGTCTTCCTTTTTGTGAGTTCTCTTCTCGTGCTTGCAGAGCAAAGCTCTAAAACAACGTTCCTTAGACAACGGTGGAAGCCACACCAATTCTGGGATTTGAAAACCACAGAGCTCACACTCAAAGATGTAGAAATAGAATGAATGGGGGGAAAATCCTGGATAACACTGCGTTTCTTTTTCAAAAGCTGCAAAACAAATTCATTAGGATTTTTTTTTTTTTTAAAAAAAGAAGAAATACATACACACACTCACACCCCTTCCCCTCCCCCCAAAAAAAACCAACAGTGCAAGAAGCTGTAAGGGAAGGAAGTGAGCAGGATGCTGGGGAGGGAAGAAAGAGAAGGCAGCGAGCGCTCTGGGAAAACAGAGGCGAGCCAGCACTTCAGGGGACCTTGGAAATGAGATACTCATGGGCCAGTCTGGGAAAACGCTGTCAATAAATAGTCTAGCCCCAGTGAAAATCTGGCTTCTGTCAAGAGGAAGATGCCAACTGGCTCTTAGGTCAGACAGATCTGAGCCTCGTGGGGAGCTGTGCTGGCACAACAGGGCTCAGAGAAGGTAAGCTGGGAAAATTCTTCCAAGAAATGGCCGGATGTCCTGTTACTGTCTCACCGAGATAATGTGTCATGATCATTCCTTTGCAAAACACGTTGAATTGCACGGTGACAACGTGCCAAGCAGATGAAGACTGTGCCTGCTGTCAGCCATCACTCTGTGTAAGCACAAACTAGAAGAATGGCATTTTACTTTGCAGCCAAAAAGCTATGTTTAGGGAAATAGACTAAGGATAACATCTGACATCCTGTTTACTTGCATTCTTGAGCGATTCTTTTTCTGGACCTGGTTCCACTACACAATCCAGCTGCAGTGCCCTTAGCAAAGGCTCAGACACAGTCATATCGGCTAGTGAAAAGCACTTGGAAACAGAATTTTCGAGAACAAAAGAACACTTGTCCTCTGTCTTTACTACAGTCTGAAGGTTGATGTTTCCCCAACAAGAAACATTTTGCCTTCAAAATATTGCTCTGGAAAAAAAAAAAAATGGTCTATAACAAGAGATCGACACTATTCTTAAAACAGCTTCATAACCAGTTATAATAGCCACATGATTAGGAAATTTATGATAAGGCCAACAGTATAGCCTGATCTGGGCAAATGCATGGTACTCACCATCACTACCCTCTCCTGATGCTTGGGATCCTGCTAACTTTAAGAATCTTTTCAACAGAGTGACAGGCATCTACTACCAAATAATCAGCTTAGATAATCCTGCTACATGTTTGGGGAACTTTCCTGGTAGTCCAGGGGCTAAGACTCCACGCTCCCTATGCAGGGGGCCCAGGTTCCATCCCTGGTCAGGGAGCTAGATCCCATATGCCACAGTGAAGATCCCACGTACCACAACTAATACCAGGTGCAGCCAAATAAAAATTGTTTTTTAATCTGGCTACATTCTTTCAAAGCTTCCCCTTTTTACCTTGTCGTAACAGTTATCCAGACTTGACCACTGTCATTTGTTGATCTGTCTCCTCCACCGGAATATAGCCTCCACTAGGGGAGGGGTCTTGTCTGCTTTGATGAACACTGTCCCCAGCAGAGTGCCTGGTACACAGCAGACATTTTAATGACTTAAAACCAACATGTTTTCCTTGCTAATGATTTTTGTACTTTTACTGAGATATAATTGACATAATGAATCACACATAGTTAAGATGTATGATTTAATGGATTTTGACATATGTATATATCCCATGATACAATCATGCACACACAATTCAAAAAATTTTTCTGTCATCCCCCAAAAGTGTTATTGTGCCCTTTCAACCCCATCTTCCCTCCTTTCCCTTAAAATCCCAGACAATGAACAATCCTTTTTCAATCCTATAGATTAGTTTGCATTTTCTAGAATCTTGTATAAGTGGAATCATACAGTATGGACCTTTCTGTTGTCTGGTTTCTTGCAGTTAACATCATCACTTTGAGATTCATTCATGTTGTTGTATCTATCAATAATTCTATAAGAAAGATTTGACCTCCAGATATTCAGTTTGATATAATTATATTTATGAGCAAAATAAGTATAGTCAATCAAAAGTTTTCATTGACTTTTGATCCATGACCAAATCTAGGTAATGGAAATAAAACCAAAATCCATGTGTTGATCAATGAAATTCTTAAATGTAACCTGCTTAAATATACTTTGAAATCTCATTTGACCAGTTTTCTCACAAATGCTCATCAAAATTGTATTCTACAGACAAACAAATCCAGCAGTATTATTGAGGTATCACTTACATTTTTTTGTTGAAGAATAAAGCCTGGGTAATTTCAGGAACCCAGCCTTGTTCAAAATAGGCTTGAGCCCACTGGGGTTATTGGGGTGAAAATCTGCCTCATTTTAGACATTGGCTATCGCAAATGACTGTAAGCAATAGAGTAAAATCAGAAAGGCAAGGCCATCTCAAAGCAGAAGAAACACTTCTACTAGTATAAAGATTGGAAGTTAGGGTTGGTATGGGCAAATGTCAAGAAAGCAAGGCATTCCAGGACAGTAGCAACCATACGGGTGAAATGACTAACCAGGGAACCCAGGGCAATGAAAAGAGTTAATGACCTGGGGGAACAGAGTGGAGGGTTGAAAGACAGGAGATCATAGCGGCACAAAGCACAGGCTTTACATAAGAGTATGAAAAAATAAAATGCTATGCAAAAGTTACCTTGTCAAGCTTGCAAGAAGAGAATGGCAGAAGTAAAGGTGGATACATGTATCCAGAACTTGCATGAAATTACCTCACTGACTCATTTAATTCAAGCAGAAGCCTAAGTTTTCTCTTCCATCATATGAATATTAGAGTCTACCCATTTTGATGAACAACATTATCTGCTCTCCTTCTGCCATACAGAAATCTAGCGACT
>NW_011472931.1:19966-20500 GCF_000754665.1 Bison bison bison
CTTTCTGCCATCAAGGGTGGTGTAATCTGCATATTTGAGGTTATTGATATTTCTCCCAGCAGTCTTGATTCCAGCTTGTGTTTCCTCCATCCCAGCGTTTCTCATGATGTACTCTGCATAGAAGTTAAATAAGCAGGGTGACAATATACAGCCTTGACGTACTCCTTTTCCTATTTGGAACCAGTCTGTTGTTCCATGTCCAGTTCTAACTGTTGCTTCCTGACCTGCTTATAGCTTTCTCAAGAGGCAGGACAGGGGGTCTGGTATTCCCATCTCCTTCAGAATTTTCCACAGTTTATTGTGATCCACACAAAGGCTTTGGCATAGTCAATAAAGCAGAGATCTATTTCTGCTTTATTGACTAAGCACACAACATGATACCAGATATGAAATCGATTTCATAATAACCTTAAAAGACAGACATTGAACTTTCTGAAAAGATGTTTTAAATCTGGGTTTTCTGAACAGGATTGTAACTTTGAATTTCTATAATCTTGGTATTGTATTCAAGTAATATTGCTCAGATTTGTTAAA
>NW_011472931.1:20600-23676 GCF_000754665.1 Bison bison bison
TTTTTGCAGATTTTTTCAAATTAAATTTATACATAGATTTCCTAAGATAAAGTGGAACATAAATTATGAGCAAATTTTTTAAAAAGATAAAGCAACTATATGCCAATAAAAATTAATTTAAAATTAATTAATTTAATGCCCCAATTTTTTTTAAATTTGAACAAAAGCTGTACTTTAATTAATAATATTGTACCACATGTTAATTTTCTGGGTTGTTTATTTTTCTTACAATGTGATATTTCTTTATGTTCTCAGAATTGGATTTCAAGCCTTATTCAATTTTTTTAAAATCACTAAGATAATAAACTTTCTAGACTTTTAGCAGTAATACTGGATGCCAAAATACGTGGAACTATACCAAAGTTTTGAGTGAATATGAGTTAAAAATGTAACATTCTATTCATACTAAGTCAAACAAGTGGAATCAAACTGTCATAAATTTTTTAGCTAGGCAAAAATCCATAAGTTTTCTAAAATATATATGTTATACATATATTATATATATGTATACAAAAGCTTTTCTACTATGCTTGATAGATAAAAGCTTGAGAAAGACTATCAAAAAGAAAGAGACAGAGAAATTGGAAAACATAAACTAAATGAAATGGGAGCACTGAAGTTGATTTTTTCAACTTGAAATTACATATAGATTTCACCTAAAATAAAGTATAACATAAATTTTGAGCAAATCAAATTTTTTAAAAAGATAAGACAACTATCCTCTTATAAAAATTAATTTTAAATTAATTAAATGCCTCCCACAAAATTTTTTTAGTATAGTGCTTTTTTTCAGTTAATTAATTTATTTTGATTGGAGGATAGTTATTTTACAATATTGTGATGGTTTTTGCCATACAAAGAGCAAAGGTTTCTGGTTCTACTTCAGATCTTTAATACCACACACCTTGGGCCACTGAAACTGCCTCATCACTGGCTTTCCCCCTTCATCCTCTCATCTTAATGAATTCCCTTGCAGAGCACAGTTTGGTTGATTTTCCAAAAACACCTCTGTAATCGTTTAATATTCCTGCTCAAAAACTCTCAAAGGCTCTCCATCACCTAAAGTAGTCATTTACAAATGACAACGTACAAAAATAATCACCTCTTGTGATGGAGGGAGGAGAAAGGCATGAGAGTGGAACTTGTGCCGATGGGTAAGTTGGTAATATTTTATTAAAAATAAAAAAACCTACAGCAAATAAGGCAAGTGTTAACATTTGTTAAAACTGGTTTCTGGGTACATTGGAACCCATTATGTTATTTTCTTAACTTTTCTGCGTTTGGAATAATCGTAATTGATTTTTGAAATTTTAAATCTAAGGCACTTGTTAAAAAGATTTGGGGGTTCAATTCCCTAATACCCCAGTTTAGAGGATCTGCAGTGGGACAAAGGAATCTGTATTATTAAAGTATCCCCTTGATTCTGAGGCAGTGGACCAAGGTCACACGTGAAGAAACAAGTTGTTTTATAACCTTATACTCCACCAAAATTTCTGCAAACACCGGTGATAATTTCAGTATTCACAAGAACAACACTCCAACTGCATGACCACTCAGTTTCTTGACCTCCTGTACCTGTAATTGATATAATACCTCTCACTCCCTCTTTTTATTGTGAAAATGGATCTGGGGACTTTCAGGCTGTGTTCTTTTGCCAGCAGGTTTGAAATATTTTATCTAGTAGATGGTGGTGGAAAAACCTGGCAGGAAGAAGGGGCTTTACTTCCTGTTTCCTGTGTGTTTCCTCCATAGGCTCCTGGTAAGACCACCCCCCTACCTACCCCACCCCTGCTGACACCTCACCCCCACCCACCCCACCCTCCACTTTCCTAGCACCCACCTTCTGTGCACTGGCTTCCTCAATGCACAGTGGGTGGCAATTTCCCCTGGCACCACCCTTGGGTGGTTCTGTAGCAGTGTTTCTGGTGAGATACCTCCCCTATGAATGGGAAACATCCTGGAGAAGCACGTTTTCAGCCAGTTCCAGAGGGTGGATGTCCAGCAAGTTCCTCTGACTCAGCACACCACAGGCAACTTCTCTAACAAGGCCTGGATCTCAGCTATACAGGGAAAGAGAGATTATCACAGCTCTGTGAGTAGTGACTATTACATATTGTTTTTATATTGTCTGCCATTGTATATTATATCTGCTCTTCCTATATTCTTTTAGAGTTCCCTTGACTTCTTACCAGCCAATCTCTTATTACTCCAGTCCCCTGTTATCGTTAGTAATTCTTTACGTTAAACTTTTCCTGTTAAAATCCCCCTGTGCTTTATCTGTTCTAATTGGACCCAGACTAACATGCTTCATCATCTTCAGTGAACTCACCTCCACTTTAGCTAACCACTTGCAAGGTCACACCTTGTACTTGGTCATTGAACAAACTTCTCTGCCTCCTGCATCATGAATTCAAGCACTACATTTTCTAACCACAACCAACTGTCTTTTCAGCTTGTTTATTCAGTTACTCCCACTACAATTAATCCTTAGCCACATAGCGATCCCCAAAGCATGGTTTTCTAAGATGATTATACAAATTTACATTCCCACAAGCAGGGTATGATTTCCTATCACTCCATATCATAGCTAACACTCCATATTACAGACTTTTTAATTTTTAAAAATATTTTTGTGGGTGTGAAATTTACTCTTGTATGATTACTAATAAGGTTGAGCCTTTTTTTTTTTTTTTGGCTGCAACACACAGCTTGGGGGATTTTAGTTCCCCAACCAGGGATGGAACCCAGGACCCCTGCAGTGAAAGCACAGAGTCCTAACCGCTGGACCACCAGGGAAGTCCCAAGAATTTTTTAGTATGTTGATTCAGATCAGATCAGATCAGATCAGTCGCTCAGTTGTGTCCGACTCTTTGTGACCCCATGAATCACAGCACGCCAGGCCTCCCTGTCTATCACCAACTCCCGGAGTTCACTGAGACTCACGTCCATAGAGTCAGTGATGCCATCCAGCCATCTCATCCTCTGTCGTCCCCTTCTCCTCTTGTCCCCAATCCCTCCCAGCATCAGAGTCTTTTCCAATGAGTCAGCTCTTTGCATGAGGTGGCCAAAGTACTGG
>NW_011472931.1:23979-25517 GCF_000754665.1 Bison bison bison
CCTGACCTGCATACAGATTTCTCAGGAGGCAGGTCAGGTGGTCTGGTATTCCCATCTCTTTCAGAATTTTCCACAGTTTGTTGTGATCCACACAGTCAAAGGCTTTGGCATAGTCAATAAAGCAGAAATAGATGTTTTTCTGGAACTCTCTTGCTTTTTCCATGATCCAGCAGATGTTGGCAATTTGATCTCCCGTTCCTCTGCCTTTTCTAAAACCAGCTTGAACATCAGGAAGCTCACGGTTCACATATTGCTGAAGTCTGACTTGAAGAATTTTGAGCATTACTTTACTAGCATGTGAGATGAGTGCAATTGTGTGGTAGTTTGAGCATTCTTTGGCATTGCCTTTCTTTGGGATTGGAATGAAAACTGACCTTTTCCAGTCCTGTGGCCACTGCTGAGTTTTCCAAATGTGCTGGCATATTGAGTGCAGCACTTTCACAGCATTATCTTTCAGGATTTAGAATAGCTCAACTGGAATTCTATCACCTCCACTAGCTTTGTTCGTAGTGATGCTTTCTAAGGCCCACTTGACTTCACATTCCAGGATGTCTGGCTCTAGGTCAGTGATCACTCCATCATGATCATCTGGGTCGTGAAGATCTTTTTTGTACAGTTCTTCTGTGTATTCTTGCCACCTCTTCTTAATATTTTCTGCTTCTGTTAGGTCCATACCATTTCTGTCCTTTATTGAGCCCATCTTTGCATGAAATGTTCCCTTTGTATCTCTAATTTTCTTGAAGAGATCTCTAGTCTTTCCCATTCTGTTGTTTTCCTCTATTTCTTTGCATTGATCGCTGAAGAAGGCTTTCTTATCTCTTCTTGCTATTCTTTGGAACTCTTCATTCAGATGTTTATATCTTTCCTTTTCTCCTTTGCTTTTCTCTGTTGATTGGCCACAAATATTTCCTCTTCTGTAAAATCTTTGTTCATTTCTATTGCCCCTCTTTTACTAGGTTGTTTGTCTTTTTGTTATTGAGTCATAAAAGTTTGTCATACTGGGACTCCATGCTTCCACTGTGCAATGGGAAGGCGGGCAGGTAGGGGGTATCTGTGTTTGTTCCCAGGTCAGAGACCTAAGATCCATAAGCTGAAGTGTGCAACCAAAATAAAAAAACAAAAAAAGTTTGTCACACCTGGTGGATACTAAGTCAATGTCAGTTATTTGTTTGCAAATAATTCATTCTGTAGCACATTTTTTAAAATTTTATTTTATTTTTAAACTTTACAATATTGTATTAGTTTTGCCAAATATCAAAATGAATCTGCCACAGGTATACATGTGTTCCCCATCCTGAACCCTCCTCCCTCCTCCCTGCCCATACCCTCCCTCTGGGTCGTCCCAGTGCACCAGCCCCAAGCATCCAGCATCGTGCATCGAACCTGGACTGGCGACTCGTTTCATACATGATATTATACATGTTTCAATGCCTGTAGCACATTTTAAGAAACAGAGGTCCTCAATTTTTTAAATAAGATACTTTATCTCACTCTCATATAAAACAAATACAGAATTTGGCAGTCCAAGGCTAGCATGC
>NW_011472931.1:25833-30552 GCF_000754665.1 Bison bison bison
AGCCCCCAGCAGTGAAAGCACAGAGTCTCAATCAGTGGACCACCAGGGAAGTCCCCTCAATGGTTTCTTAGATATCACACCAAGGCCATAAGCCACAAAAGAAAAGAAGAGATAAACAGGTCTTTCTCAAAATTAAAATTTTTTCCTTCAAAGGACACCATCAAGAAACTGAAAAGACAACTCACAGAATGGGAGAAAATATTTGCAAATCGTATTTCTGATTAGGGACTTGTATCCAAAATATATATATATGTATATAAAACTCTTACAACAGAGAGACAAATAGCTAAAAATGGGTAAATTGTCTGAAGAGACATTTCTCCAAAGATATACAAATAGCTAATAAGCACAAGAAAGGATGCTCAACATTATTAGCCTTCAGGGAAACACAAATCAAAACCACAATGAGATTCCAGTTCACACCTATTAGGATGGCTATAGGTAAAAAAAAAAAAACACACACACACACAGACAATAACAAGTGTTGGCATGGCTGTTGCGAAATTAGAGCCCTCATACATTGCTGGTGGAAATGTCAAATGGTACAGCTGCAGTGGAAAACAGTTTTTCAGTGACTCAAAATGTTAATACAGTTATCATATGTGCTAACAATTCCACTCCAAGAGAAATGAAAACATGTCCACGTAAGATCTTGTACACAAAGATTCATAGCATCATTACTCATAATAGCCAAAAAGTGAAAACTCAAATATCTATCACCTGATGAATGGATAAATAAAATGTTACAAGTGAATATTATTCATTTTACAAAAAGAAATGAAGTACAGACACATCCTACACATGGATGAACCTTGAAAACTTTATGTTAAGTGAAAGAAGCCAGTCACAAAAGATCATGTATTGAATGATCAGTTATATGAAGTGCTCAGGATAGGCAAATCCACACAGATAGAAAGTAGAACAGCAGTTGCCTAGGACTGAGGTGAGAGTTGAGGGGAAATAAGGATTGACTGCCAATGGGTATGAGTGGGACTTCCAGGCGGGGAGGAAGAAGTGAAGAAAATATTCTAAAATTGATTTAGTGACGGTTGCCCAACTCTGTAAATATACTAAAAGCCATTGAATTGTACAGTTTAAATAGGTAAGTTATAAAAAATAAATAAATAAATAGGTAAGTTATACACTATGTTAATCATGTCTCAACAAAATTGCTATTTTTTAAAAGGCCATTGTGGGACTTCCCTGGTGGGCCAGTAGTAGGACTCTGCACTCTCAGTGGCGAGGGCCCAGGTTCAATCCATGGTCAGGGAACTAAGATCCCACAAGCTGTGAGGTACAGCCAAAAAAATAACAATAAAATTAAAAGGCAATTGTGATGAGCAAAAAATAAATAAATAAAACAGACTGCTTGGACACTAGTCATGACATTTGCATTCCAACCCAAATGTCAGGATGGGGGACTAAAACTGAAACTCCTCCCTCCCCACACACAGTTTAATAAGGAAAATGTATAACTTACTGAAAGACTGAGGGAATATGATGATCTCCTTTGTCCCCAACATCTAGATTTAATCATTGGAAACATTCTGCCATATTTCACTTGCCTAAATAGGCACAGTGGCTATATTTTTCTAAATAAATGATTAAATAAGTTGCAGACATCCTATCACCCTAAATCACCCTAAATACTTCAGCATGCCTCTCCTCAAATTAAGGATATTTTGAACATAAGCAAAATTCACTAATGCCATCCAATATTCAGTTCATATTAAGACTTTCCCATTTGTCCCTAAAATGTTTTTCAAAGATTTTTTTTTTCAATACAGCATCCAATCAATTTGCCCCTCCTCCTGTCGTAGAACTGAATTTGCCTCTAGGCAAAAATCTGAGTGACCATAGGGTTCTTCCCCCTTTGTTTCCCTTCTCTTGGGGATCAAAGTCCTGTGCTGCTGGTTGTCTCAATTTCTGGAAAGAGTTGTTTCATATATTCTGACTGGTTTTCAAGTTGTTTATATTGGGAGGAAAAGTCCGTACCACATAATCCTTTATGGGTAGAAGCAGAGGTTGGCTTAGCCTACATTTTTTTTTTCTTTTTTGGTGTGCACCATTTTTAAAGTCTTTATTGAATTTGTTACAATATTGCCTCTGTTTTATGCTTTAGTTTTTTGGCCACAAGGCATGTGAGATCTTAGCTCCCTGACCAGGGATTGGCCTGCACGCCCTGTATTGGAAGACAAAGTTTTTGGGGTTTTTTTGGCTGTGCTGGGTCTCTGTGGCTTTTGGGTGGGCTTTCTCTAGTTGCGGTCAGCAAAGGCTACTCTTCGTTATGGTGCTTGGGCTTCTCACTGCAGTGGCTTCTCCTCGTGGAGCACAGGCTCCAGAGCACGCGCGCTCAGAAGTTGTGGTGCGGGGGCCTAGTTGCTCCGAGGCCCTGGAATCTTCCCAGACGAGGGAATGAACCCTTGTTGCCTGCACTGGCAGGCGGATTCCAATCCACTGTGCCGCCAGGAAGTCCCAAAGGCAAAGTCTTAACCACTGGGCTGCCAGTGAAGTCCCTGGCTCAGTCTACTTTTAATTATGTCTTCTATATCATACAAGTGAGACTGAATATAGTTTGTTTTTGTTCACTTATAATCCCTCTTTGGATATTAAGGATACTAACCTTTTGATATATACTTTTTAAATTGTTTCCTCGTTAGTATTTGCCTTTTTTACATTTTATTAATTTCTTAGCAATTACTATACAGAAATTTTAAATTTTGTACATAATAAAATATACCAATCTTTTCCTTTATGATGTACATCTTTTATATCATGCCTAAAGTTTTTCCTCAAGGTCATTTTAGAAACTTATCCTAGGAAAATATGACAAGTTTGGAAGATTATAAAATCACAATCTACAGAACAAAAAAAGTTAAGAAATTAGGTTTCATCAAAATTAAGAACTTTTGTTCTTTGAAAACCCATTTGAAGAGGATGAAAAGACAAGCTACAGACTGAGAGAAACTCTTAGAAACCATATATGTGATAAAGACCTACTATCTAGAATACATGTTAAAAAGCCTAAAACACCTTTTAATACATTTTAAGCTCAGTGTTAAAAAATAAACAATCCAATAGAAAATGGGCAAAAGACATAAACAGCTCTTGAAACAGGACATGCGGATGGCAAATAAACACATGAAAAAGATGTTAAATATCATTAGCTACTAGGGAAATGCAAATTTAAATCACAGTGAGATCTGACTACACACATATCAGTAGAGCTAAAATAAAAAAACAGTGACAACACCAAATGCTGCTAAAGATGCAGAGAGACTGGATCACTCCTATATCACTGGGAGGAATGTATAATGTTGCAACCACTATGGGAAAATAGTTTGTGGGGAAAAAAAGTTGTGTGGCAGAAACCGATATGACATTGTAAAGCAATTATCCTCCAATTAAATATTTTTTTAAAAAATCTAAAAAAAAGTTGTTTTTAGTTTGTTAAAAAACTAAGCATGTACTTGCCATCTAACCCAGCAATTATACTCCTGGAAATCTAGTCCAGAAAAAATAAAAATATCAATATCTATACATAAATGTTCAAAACAGCTTTATTTGTAGCAGCCCAAACTGGAAATCAACCAAATGTCCTTCCTTCAACAGGCAAATGGATGAACGAACTGTGGTCCATCCATATCATGGAATCCTGCTCAGCAATAAAAAGGAACAAATTATCGATACGCACAACAGCCTATGTGGATCTCAAGTGAATGATGCTGAATGCAAAAAACCAGTCCCCAAAAGTTACATAGTGTATGATTTCATTTATATAACATTCTTGAAAAGACAGATACCCACAGGTCTCACAATGCCAGAGGTACTAATATACTACTTTTTAAAAAATTTATTTATTAATTTGGCTGTTCCATGTCTCAGTTGTGGCATGCAGGATCTTTTAGTTGCTGCATATGGGGTCTAGTTCCCTGACCAGAAATCAAAACCAGACTGCCTGCCTTGGGAGCTCGGAGACTTAGCCTATCCTTCCCTTAGGATCATGAGGGAAGTCTCTGGATTCACTTTAGTATCTCACACCTTGATTGGGCCTTTAGCACTACCAAGTAATCTTACTGTATTTCTCTAGTTCAATTACTGTTCCACTTTATCAGAAGATTATTGAAAACACTGGCTTCTCTCATCAGATCTGCATCTTCCTCTCTACGCTCCTCACTGCCAGATGATGATCTTGCATATTTAACTGAGAAAATTGAGCCAGTTATCTCCCCTTCTCCAAGTCAACCAAGCTATCTGCATCTGTACTCATCTGCTCTGGCCTCCCTCCTATTATAATCTATGAACTGTCGGTGCTCCTTGCGAAGATCAACCTCACCCACTCAAGGACTTTGCTCTTGCAATTATCGCCCCCTATTTCCTGCAACAGTATTCTCTTAGTCTGCTACTATAATAAGGAAGAACAAATCTTACTCCATATTGGATCCATTTCTTTTCCTTTAACCTTTGTGTTCTATTGCTTTTGTTACAAGTTAATCACTAAAGAGATGTTGCCTATAGCTTCAGTTTAGTTCAGTTCAATTCAGTCTCTCAGTTGTGTCTGACTTTTTGCAACCCTATGGACTGCAGCACACCAGGCCTCCCTGTCCATTACCAACTCCCGGAGTTTACTCAAACTCATGTCCATTGAGTCGGTGATGCCATCCAACCATCTCGTCCTCTGTTGTCCCCTTCTCCTCCCACCTTCAATTTTCCCAGCAT
>NW_011472931.1:31164-31665 GCF_000754665.1 Bison bison bison
TCAGGTTCCTTTATAGTCCAACTCTCACATCCATAAATGACCACTGGAAAAACCATAGCCTTGACTAGATGGACTTTTGTTGACAAAGTAATGTCTCTGCTTTTTAATATGCTGTCTAGGTTGGTCATAATTTTCCTTCCAAGAAGTAAATGTCTTTTAATTTCATGGCTGCAGTCACCATCTGCAGTGACTTTGGAGCCCCCCCGCCAAAATAAAGTCTGCTACTGTTTCCACTGTTTCCCCATCTATTTCCCATGAAGTGATGGGACCAGATGCCATGATCTTCCTTTTCTAAATGTTGAGCTTTAAACCAACTTTTTCACTCTCCTCTTTCACTTTCATCACAAGGCTCTTTAGTTCTTCTTCACCTTCTGCCATAAGGGTGGTGTCATCTGCATATCTGAGGTTGTTGATACTTCTCCCAGCAATCTTGATTCCAGTTTGTGCTTCATCCAGCCCAGCGTTTCTCATAATGTACTCTGCATATAAGTTAAATAAGCA
>NW_011472931.1:31765-32975 GCF_000754665.1 Bison bison bison
TCACAGTTCACGTATTGTTGAGCCTGACTTGGAGAATTTTAAGTGTTACTTTATTAGCGTGTGAGATGAGTGCAATTGTGCAGTAGATTGAACATTCTTTGGCACTGCCTCTCTTTGGGATTGGAATGAAAACTAACCATTTCCAGTCCTGTGGCCACTGCTGAGTTTTCCAAATTTGCTGGCATATTGAGTGCAGCACGTTCACAGCATCATATACCTTAAAGTAGACATAATGGTCTATTTCCCAGGACCCTGCCTCCTAAGCAATGAAGTTAAGCTAAAATATCTTAGCTTACAGGAAACATTGTGACCAGGGCCACCTGTAAAAGGCTGCAGGAAAGAAGACATCAACACATCTCCTCTGGAGTCTACCGGAACCAGGAAATATTTGCAACAACTTATTGTCTTTTGGGGCTTCCCTGGTGGCTCAGATGGTAAAGAATCTGCCTGCAGTGCAGGAGACACAGGTTTGATCCCTGGGTCAGGAAGATCCCCTGGAGAAGGGAATGGCTACTCACTCCAGTATTCTTGCCTGGAGAATTCCATGGACGGAAGAGTCTAGTGGGTTACAGTCCATGGGGCCACAAAGAGTTGGAGATGACTAAGTGACTATCACACATACACACACACCTCCCCCTCTTTGTACAATAAAAGAAACTAGCATCCAAACCTGGGCAAGATGTTTCTTTGGGACACTGGTCCACCATCTTCCCAGCCTGCTGGCTTTCCTAATAAAGCCACCACTCCTTGCCCAACAGCTTGTTTCTCCATTGACTGGCCTGTTGTGCTGCAAGCAATATGAGTTTGGACTCAGTAACACTGGGGTTGCCATAACAAAATACCATAGACTGGGTAGCTTAACAGCAGAAAATTTATTTTCTCACAATTTTGGAGGTTAAAAGTCTGAGATCAAAGCTTCAGCAGTCTGGATTCTCCTGAAGCCTCTCTTTGGCTTGCAGATGGAGGCCTTCTTGCTGTATCTTCACATGGACACCTGGCTGTCTACACACGTCGTGTCTGGTGTCTCTGTGGCCTTCTTTTCTCATAAGAACTTCAGTCATACTGGATTAAGACCCACTGTAAAGTGAAAGAGGAGAGTGAAAAAGTTGGCTTAAAGCTCAACTTTCAGAAAACGAAGATCATGGCATCTGGTCACATCACTTCATGGGAAATAGATGGGGAAACAGTGGAAACAGTGTCAGACTTTATT
>NW_011472931.1:33874-34623 GCF_000754665.1 Bison bison bison
GAAGTCTGAAATCAAATAGGGCCCTGCTGTCTTTAGACATTCTAGCGGAGAAGCCATTCTCTGGTCCTACCAGCATTCCCTGCCTTCTACCCACATCACTAAAACCTGTGCCTCTATCTTCTTTTTGGCCGCACTGCACAGCATCCTAGTTCCCCAACCAGGAACTGAACTTCTGCCCTCCCTCTGCAGTTGAAGCACAGAGTCTTAAGCACTGGATCACAAGACCCTGCCTCTCCTTTATAAACACACTTGTGATGGCATATAGCGACCACCTGGAAAATTCGTAATAACCTGAAGGCCTTTAATCACCTCTGCAAAGATCCTCTTTCCAAATAAGATTACATTTACACGTTCCTGGGTCCTGACTATTCAGACTAGTGGGCTTCCCTGGTGGCTCAGCAGTAAAGAACCCACCTGCCAATGCAGGATACCTGAGTTCCATCCCTGGGTCAAGAAGTTCCCCTGGAGAAGGAAACGCAACCCATTCCAGTATTCTTGCCTGGAAAGTCCCATGGGCAGAGGAGCCTGGTGGGCTACAGTTCATAGGGTCAAAAAAAGTCAGACATGACTTAGCAACTAAACAACAACAATTCAGCCTAGTACAAATCTGCCTTTTCAGTGTTTCAAGCAATATGTTAGAGAGTAATAATACAAATAGAAAATATAATTATGATTTATATTTAAATAAACTTCGAGGTGGTGCTAGTGGTAAAGAATGTCTCCTGCCAATGCAGTAGATGTAAGAGATA
>NW_011472931.1:34723-35114 GCF_000754665.1 Bison bison bison
TAAGGCCTATTAAAATAGAGACTAACCTCTTCAGTGTAAAAACATAAAACGGGAAAAGACAACTCATTTAAACTGTATATCTATGGTGATCAATTTCAAGCTAAGCTTTTTTCTATATTGTATACAGTATCATATTTAAAAGAAAAGTTTATAATAATTAAAGACTACCATGGCTGTATTCATTTCCTAGAGCTGCTATAGCAAATTATCACAGAATTTGGTGGCTTAAAACAACAAAAATTGGACTTCCCTGGTGGCAAAGTGGATAGGAATCTGTCTGTCAATGCAGGGAACACAGGTCTGATCCCTGGTCCAGGAAGATCTCACATGCAGTGAGCGTAGGGAGCAGCTAAGCCCATGTGCCACAAGTACTGAGCCTGGGCTCTAGAGC
>NW_011472931.1:36256-37831 GCF_000754665.1 Bison bison bison
AGCTTTGTGACCCCATGGACTGCAGCATGCCAGGCTTCTCTGTCCTTCACTATCTCCTAGACTTTGCTCAAAGTCATGTCCATTGAATCGGTGATGCCATCCAACCATCTCATCCTCTGTTGCCCTTTCACCTCCTGCCTTCAACCTTTCCAAGCATCAGAGTCTTTTCCAGTGAGTCAGCTCTTCACATCAGGTGCCCAAAGTATTGGAGCTTCAGCTTCAGCATCAGTCCTTCCAATGAATGTTCAGGGTTGATTTCCTTTAGAATTGAATGTTTTAATCTCCTTACTGTCCAAGTGACTCTCAAGAGTCTTCTCCAACACCACAATTCAAAAGCATCTATTCTTCAGCACTCAGCCTTCTTTATGGTCTAACTCTCATATCTGTACCTGACTATTGGAAAAACCATAGCTTTGACTAGATGGACCTTTGTCGGAAAACTGATATCTCTGCTTTTTAATATGCTGTCTAGAATTGTCATAGCTTTTCTTCCAAGGAGCAAGCATCTTTTAATTTCATGGCTGCAGTCACCCTCCACAGTGGTTTTGGTGCCCAAGAAAATAAAATCTGTCACTGTTTCTGCTTTTTCCCCATCTATTTGCCATGAAGTGATGGGACTGGATGCCATTTTCTTTATTTTTTCAATGTTGAGCTTGAAACCAATTTTTTCACTCTCCTCATTCACCTTCATCAAGAGGCTTAGTTCCTCTTCACTTTTTGCCACTAAAGTGGTATCATCTGCATATCTGAGGTTGTTGATGTTTCTCCCGGCAATCTTGATTCCAGCTTGTGCTTCATCCATCCTGGCATTTTGCATGATGTTCTATTTGTATAAGTTAAATAAGCAGGGTGACAACATACAGCCTTGACGTACTCCTTTCCCAATGTGGAACCAGTCCATTGTTCGATGTCTGATTCTAACTGTTGCTTGTTGTCCTGCATACAGGCTTCTCAGGAGACAGGTGGTGGTCTGGTATTCCTATCTCTTTATGAATTTTCCAGTTTGTTGTGATCCACACAGTCAAAGGCTTTAGTGTAGTCAATGAAGCAGAAGTAGATTTTTTTTGGGGGGTGGGGGGAAGGAGCAATTTCATTCTTTTTTCTGTGATCCAATGAATGTTAGCAATTTGATCTCCAGTTCCTTTGCCTTTTCTAAATCCAGGTTGTACATCTGGAAGTTCTCATACTGCTGAAGCCTAACCTGAAGGATTTTGAGCGTAATCTTGATAGCATGTGCTATGCTGTGCTTAGTCACTCAGTCGTGTCCAACTCTTTACAACCCCATGGACTATAGCCCTCCAGGCTCCTCTGTCCATGGAGATTCTCCAATCAAGAATACTGGAGTGAGTTGCCATGCCCTCCTCCAGGGGATCTTCCCAACCCAGGGACTGAACCCAGGTCTTCCTCATTGCAGGCAGATTCTTTACCATCTGAGTGACCTAGGAAACCCAAGAATACTGGAGTGGGTAGCCTATCCCTTCTCTAGGAGAAGTCCCCAACCCAGGAATTGAACCAGGTTCTCCTGCATTGCAGGCAGATTCTTTACCAGCTAAGCTACCAGGGAAGCCCTGGTAA
>NW_011472931.1:38079-38636 GCF_000754665.1 Bison bison bison
ATATGATCTTACTTGCAAAGCAGAAACAGAGACATGGACATAGAGAAAAAATGTATGGATACCAAGAGGGAAAGGTGAGGGGGTGGTGGGAGAATCAGGAGGTTGAGATTGACATATATACACGGTTGATGCCATGTATAAAATAGACAGCTGAGAGGAGCATACTATATAACACAGGGAACTCTACTTAATTCGCTGTGGTGACCTCAATGGAGGGAAATCCAAAAGGGAGCGGATATATGTATACACGTGGCTGATTGATTTTGTTGTGCAGGAGAAGCTAACACAACATTGTAAAGCAACTATGCTCCAATATAAATTCATCGAAAAAAAAGAAAAGGAAGACTTCCCTGGAGGTCCAGTGGTAAAGAATATGCCTAATGCAGGGGTCATGGTTTCGATCACTGGTCCAGGAGGATTCCACATGCCTCGCCGCAGCTAAGCCTGTGGGCGCAACTACTGAGCCCGAGCGCCACAGCCCGTGCTTCTCAACGAGAGAGGCCACCACAGTGAGAAGCCCACTCACTGCAACTAGAGAAAGCTCACACACAATGAAA
>NW_011472931.1:38736-40316 GCF_000754665.1 Bison bison bison
GTGGTTATCTGGGTCATTAAGACCTTTTTTGTACAGTTCTTCTGTGTATTCTTGCCACCTCTTCTTAATCTCTTCTGCTTCTGTTAGGTTTTTGCCATTTCTATTCTTTACTGAGCCCATCTTTGCATGAAATATTCCCTTTGTATCTCCAATTTTCTTGAAGAGATCTCTAGTCTTCCACACTATTTTGTTTTCCTCTGTTTCTTTGCATTGAGAAGGCCTTCTTATAACTCCTTGCTATTCTCTAGAACTCTGCATTCAGTTGGGCAGTAATAGTTCACCGGATACATTTCTGAATACTTCTAGAGCTCTCAGGATGTATTTAATTTCATCAATAATGGTCACCAATAGAGAATGCAGTTTCCCCAAATTAAAATGTATTAAGAACACTTAAGGACTTCCTGGATAGTCTAGTGGTTAAGACTCCACCTGCCAATGCAGGGGACACTGGTTCGATTTCTGATCTGGGAACTAAGATCCCACAGGCCACGGGGCAACTAAGCTGATGTGCTACAACTCCTGAAGCATACTTGCAGAGTGGCTTGCTCTGCAGCAAGAGAAGCCACTGCAATGAGAAGCCCGCACATGGCAACTAGAGAGTAGCCCCACTCGCTGCAACTAAAACAAACCTGTGCAAGGCAAGGAAGACCCAGCACAGCCAAAAATAAACAAATAAAATAAAAAACATAACAAAAGACACTTTAAGAAAAGAAAAAGAACTACTTAATGTCTACAGTCTCAAAAGAAAACTGTCATATATAGTGATTATTTCTATAGACAAAAAGCAAGTCAGTATCGAAACTGTCAGAAAGATTTCTGTTTTCATAAAAATAAGACGTAAAACTGTTAAATAATAAATTATTATGCTCTGACAGTTTTGAGTTCCTAATGTTGTGATTAAATCTTTGAGTTGTTTCTACTTTTGTCTTCAATATTTGATTTGTATAATTTATACAGAATGACTTTATAGTTTTATAATTGTTATACTGGAAAATAAATAGCACACTAACAATTATTTTTTTAACTTGAAGAAGAGATAGGGCTTCTTGTTTGTCTTGTTATTTGCTTTATTTTTGTTTCACAAAGGAATAATATGGCTTAGCAGTCGCTCCACTTGAAACAGATTCTTCATTTGGCTTCCAGACTGCCACGTAGTTTTCCTCCAGCATCACTGGTTTCTGATTGTCTCTTTCACTGGTTCCTCCCCTCCTTCCATAAGTTAAATATTGGAGCACAACAGGGCTCAGTTGTTGGGCACCCTCTCTTTTCTATCTATGTTCACTCCCTAGCTGATTTCATCTAGGGTCATGCTACATTTCCTCTCAAATAGAGAAGACTAGTTTAAAAAATTAAAATTAAAAAAGGGATTTTACCCACAAGGCAACTTTCCTTTCCATAAGGAAATGTTATAAAGGTACAATAATTAAACACGTGTGGTGTTGACTCAGATAAGTGAACAAATCAGTACCTCCCTTGAAAATAAAGTGCCCAGAAACTAACCCATGCACATGTGGGAATTTGGTATATGTTAGACATGGTATTTAAAACAGATAGGGTGGGAGGAAAACTTATATTAATGC
>NW_011472931.1:40789-42094 GCF_000754665.1 Bison bison bison
AGTGACTTAGCACGATGCACACACATATTATAGCAGCCATGGTTTCTGTCTCTTTTATGACTAGTGTACCCATTTTCCAGCTCCTGGGAATGCTGCAGCCAACAGCTTACAACTGCAGCCTTCTCCTTGGATTTGCTCTTAGCTGTTGGGGACTATCTTGCTGTATTAGTTTTTTATTACTACAATTTTAGGGGCTTTAAACAACACTAGTTTGCTATCTTATAGTTCTGTAATTCAGAAATCCAACATGGGTCTCATGGGACTAAAATCAAGGTGTCAATAGGACTGTGCTCCCTTCTAGATGCTAAGGCAGAATTCATTTCGCTGCCTTTTCCAGCTTTTAGAGGTTACTTACTGCTATGTTCTGAATGGTTGCCTCCTAACCACTAAATTCTATTGAAACCTTAACCTCAAAAATGATGGCATTAGGAGATCAAGCCTTTGGAAGGTACTTAGGCTATGAGGGTGGAGCCATAATAAATGGGATTAGTGCCTTTTTTTTTTTTTTTTTTGCACACTACATAATCTTAGTTCCCTTACCAAGGATTGAACCCAGTCCATGGCAGTGAAAATGCTGAGGCCTAACCACCAATCCCAGAATTCTTGGGATTAGTCTCTTATAAAAGAGGCTCCCAGTCCATCCGACCATGTGAAGGCAGTTGCTATGAACCAGGAAGAGGTTGTTTTTTAAACTACCCAGTATATGGCATTTTCTTGTAAGAGCCTGAACACCATTCCCTGGCTTTTGGGCCCCTGTCTCCATCTTGAAAGCTAGCAACAACTAGCTGAGTCTTCACATCGAATCTCTGACCCACTCATATGCCTCTCTCTTTCATTGTTTAAGAACTCGTGTAATTAGATTGGGTTGCCATGTCCTTCTCCAGGGGATCTTCCCCACTCAGGGATCAAACCCAAGTCTCTCTGCAGCTCCCTGCATTGCAGGCAAGTTCTTTACCACTAAGCCACCAGGGAAGCCCAGCTGGATTAGCACCTGGATAATCCAGGCTATTCTCCCCATCTCAAGGTTTATAGCTTTAATCACATCTCCAAAGCATCTTTGGCTATGTAAGGTAACATTCACAAATTTTAGGGATTAGCACATGGGCATCTTGGTGGGGGTGGGCGTAATTTTGCCTAAGCTGGAGAAATACAATTAAAAACAAAATCTCTCCAAACTCAGAAATCCCTTGCACAGTGGTAGCAGAGAAAGAAAAACACTTAAACCAGAATGTGATGTGGATCACAGGTAATCTACTAAGAGATTTCAAAGACTGAAAGCAATCTCACCTTTTTGTATGGCCAGGC
>NW_011472931.1:42280-42814 GCF_000754665.1 Bison bison bison
GTTTGTTTGTTTTTGTTTATTTTGGCCTTGCCATGCGACTTGTGGGATCTTAGTTCCCCAACCAGAATTGAACGCGGGCCCAGCAGTGAAAGTGCCAAGTCCTAACCACTGGACTGCCAGGGAAGTCCCTAAACGGTAATTACTTCTTCAGCAAAAGGACCTGACAGCACCATTTGTCACACAGTTAATCCGAACTTTACTTGGTAATTGGGGTGATCATCTGTGTTAGCGAATTTATCAAGTTAAAAAACAAACATCTTATATCTTTATGGCAAGTTGTAGTTTTGCAACTTGAGTGAAGTACCTACCAAAGTTAGGCTCGTACCCTCCCACAGAAGCTAGGAGATAAGGGGGCAATCTCTCCTGAGGTTTATATCAAAGAGTTGGTTCCCAGGTCCACAAGAGAGAACTTCCTGGGTCACAAAGCTGGCAAAAAGTCTATAGTCTTCAAAAGGATAGCACTGAAACATGTATATTACCATATGTGAAATAGATCCCCAGTCCAGGTTCGATGCATGAGACAGGGTGCTCAGG
>NW_011472931.1:43027-44156 GCF_000754665.1 Bison bison bison
AGTCAATGTATGGCAAAAACCACCACAATATTGTAAAGTAATTAGCCTCCAATTAAAATTTTAAAAATGGAGGTGTCAGTGTATGGCAAAACCCACCACAATATTGTAAAGTAATTAGCCTCCAATTAAAATAAATAAATTAATTTTAAGAAATAAAATAAATTTCAAAGAGATGAGAAAATGCTTATTATTACAAGTTTCCTAAAATAAGTGCTTTGAGAAAAAGAAGAAGGAAATCTCACACTTTATTTTCAACCAGGAGAATTAACCTTCTTGAACTGATACCATTTGCAGCAACATGGATGGACCTAGAGATGATACTAAGTCAGAAAGAAAAAGATAAATACCATAAGATACCAGTTACATGTGGGATCTAAAATATGACATTTATCTATAAAAACAAGTTACTCTACAATGAACTTATCTACAAAACAGAAAAAGATTCACAGACATACAAAACAAACTTATGGTTATTGAAGGGGAAAGGGAGGAGGACAGATAAATTAGGAGTTTGGGAGTAGCAGATACAAAGTATTATACATATTGATAGAATGAATAAGCAACAAGGCCCTACTGTATAGCAGAGGGACTATATTCAATATTCTGTGATAAACTATAATAGAAAAAGAATATGAAAAAGAATGTCTATATATGTATAACTGAATCACTTTGCTGTACATTAGACACGTTTTTTTAATTTTTATTGAAGTATAGTTGATGTACATGTACAGTAGAAATTAACAATTACGTGCATGTATGCTAAGACGCTAAGTCGCGTCTGACTCATTTGAGATCCCGTGGACTGTAGCCTGCCAGGCTCATCTGTCCATGGGATTTCCCAGGCAAGAATACTGGAGTGGATTGACATTTCATTCTCCAGGGGATCTTTCCAATCCAGGGATCCAATCCACATCTCCTGCATTGCAGGCAGATGCTTTACCACAGAGCCGCCTGGGTAGCCCATTAAATCAACTATGCTTTAATAAAATAAGCTTTCTTAAAAAGTGTCTTCCTTGTTTAAAATATTTATGTATTTATTTTTGGATGTGCTGGATCTTCGTTGCTTTTCAAGGACTTTCTCTAGTTGCAGCGAGCAGGGGCTACTCTCTAGTTGTGGTGCGCAGGCTTC
>NW_011472931.1:44256-45237 GCF_000754665.1 Bison bison bison
CATCTTTCCAAATATTTTTTTTCAGATGTGAAATACAAAGAGACACACGTCCATCATCTAGCATCAAAGTCTCATTATGAGACACCAGTTCAAGAATACAGATTGAAACTGTACATGATTTCATGTACATGATTCTAATGTTTTACGTCTTGAAGGCAAACTCATTTTGTGGGCCATTTTCACGTTGGTCTAAATCAATACTTACACTATTGTAACAGTCCATTGGATATCTATAGATAATAGGCATCCACCTTTGTTTATCCCGTCACACAGAGACTGGAGAGACTTGTCTCCAAGTGTTAATCAGACCTGTCTTCTGGAGTTTCTATCTGTAGATTCGAGCTTTCCATTTGTCTGCTGATTAGATGATTTTTAAAATTACATCAACCTTCCAATCAAACCAGCTGAAATATTCTGTGTTATATTTAGAGCTCAAGTACATAGATGCAAGACCCTGAAGCTGGGAAAGACTGAAGGCAGGAGGAGAAGGGGATGACAGAGGACGAGATGGTTGGATGGCATCACCAACTCAATAGACATGAGTTTGAGCAGACTCTGGGAGCTGGTGATGGACAGGGAAGCCTGGCGTGCTGCAGTTCATGCGGTCACAAAGAGTCAGGCATAACTGAGTGACTGAACAACAACAATCAAAAATTATTAATGAGGATGGTCCCACTTGTACTCTGCTAATAATTGGATTGTTAGATTTTAAATTGAGATCAAGTCCAAACTGAGAGTACAAGTTAGAGTTGATTGGAAATATGTGGTTTGGGGAACCATTAAGCGTGCAGAAAGAAAAAGTTATGTCATAATGTTTCTTTTCTTAGTAAATTTGATTCTTAAAATAATTAGAATAAGCACTGCTGTGAGTAGGACAGCCATGTAGCTTCTGAGAACAGTAATCAATTTTCTAGAATATCTCTTTTCAATTGAGTTCAGTATCAATATCGGTGGTTCTAGAAAGATCCTTTGTGGAAAACA
>NW_011472931.1:45564-45954 GCF_000754665.1 Bison bison bison
TCTTAGCCAAGGAGTTTGATTCTTTGCTCTACACATCCAGAGGACTGAGGCTTACAGGAATCTGCAAAAATTTGCATACTTCCTGAACAACAGTAGAAATAAGGTGACTTCCTCTGTCCTAGCCAATATGCTCTAGTATCTCAAAAGGGGGAAATATATACATTGAGAGGTTTACCATCGCCTGAATATTGGCTTTTGAAGTAGGCAACATTTCAGGCCATCCAAACATCGTACATACCATAACCAGACACAGTCTCTTACTTTTCACAACCATTATGAAATCCAATCTATGGAATCCAATCATCACCAGGTTCCTGGTTAAGTTGGTTAGGGAGATTCTCCTGTGTTACCTTGGGAGAGGCCTGTAAAGAATTCTGCTGACAAATAGCA
>NW_011472931.1:46054-47016 GCF_000754665.1 Bison bison bison
GCAATTTTCCTGCAGTGGGAAGCATGAATCCAGCTAAGTTTCTCCTTTACCTTTATAGCCATATGGGTGATCAGCAGCGCTTAAAAGCGTTCAACTCAGCCCATCTTTTGACTGGAATACTTTAATACAGATGAAGTTTTCCAGTTGGTAGAGGCGGAAGACTTCCTCCGATGGGTCCTTCCAGGTCCTATAACGTTGTCTCAAGGTTTCCAGGGAAGAGAGGAGCCTTGTTTAAAAAATCTTTTGCCCATGCCACATGGCATGTGGGATCTTAGTTCCCTGACCAGGGATGGATCCTGTGTCCCCTGCATTGGCAGTGTGGAGTCCTAACCACTGGATCGCCAGAGCAGCCCCCTGACTTCTATCATTTCATGGTTTACAAGTTATCATATTTCCAAGGATTTGATTATTATCCTATTTTCTGTGGTCTTATATATAAGTTTCTAAGAGTCTCATAAATGTATCCTCCTATAAATATGAAATTTAAAGCTGTAATTCCTACTTTATGATTCTTGACCTTTAACATATCTAGTTTTTCTATCAGAAGCACTTAATTTAAAACAAGATTTAAAAGAAAAGTTAGATTTGTCTTTTACACAGGCTATGTTGTATTAAAAATAATTTTAAAAAAATCTACCCTGCCGAAACTGGAAGTGAACCCAGGTTTACTAATTCAAACCAAAAGATCCTGATTAAGATCACCTTCTCTTTCTCAGGCCAAAGGAAGAGAAATTTTATTCAATTCTGTATGTATTTACTTACTTTTGGATGCACCTCACAGCATGTGGGACCTTAGTTCCCCGACCAGGGATGGAACCCACCCTCCCTGCAGTGGGAGTGTGGAGTCTTAACCCCTGGACCTCCAAGGAAGTCTCAAGAGAAAACTTTCCAAGTATTGCACATGATAACGAGAAAATTCAGTTAAATCAGGCACAGGACCTGGTGGTCTCAGACCCAAATTC
>NW_011472931.1:48293-49821 GCF_000754665.1 Bison bison bison
AGCCTAGACAGCATATTAAAAAGCAGAGACATTACTTTGCCAACAAAGGTCCATCTAGTCAAGGCTATGGTTTTTCCCATAGTCATATATGGATGTGAGATTTAGACTATAAAGAAAGCTGAGCAATGAAGAATTGATGCTTTTGAACTGTGGTGTTGGAGAAGACTCTTGAGAGTCCCTTGGACTGCAAGGAGATCCAACCAGTCCATCAAAAGGAGATCAGTCCTGAATATTTATTGGAAGGACTGATGTTGAAGCTGAAACTCCAATACTTTGGCCACCTAAATGCAAAGAACAGACTCATTGGAAAAGACCCTGATGCTGGGAAAGATTGAGGGCAGGAGGAGAAGGGGACTACAGAGGATGGGATAGTTGGATGGCATGACGGACTCAATGGACACGAGTTTGAGTAAACTCCGGGAGTTGGTGATGGACAGGGAGGCCTGGCAAGCTATAGTCCATGGGGTCACAGAGTCGGACACGAATGAGCGACTGAACTGATTAGCCCAAATTTATTTATTTATTTGTAATTAATTTATTTATTTTAATTGGAGGCTAATTACTTTACAATATTGTAGTGGTTTTTGCCATACATTGACATGAATCAGCCATGGGTGTACATGTGTTCCACATCCTGAACCCCCCTTCCACCTCCCTCCCCATCCCATCCCTCAGGGTCATCCCAGTGCACCAGCCCTGAGCACCTTGTCTCATGCATCAAACCTGGACTGGTGATTTGTTTCACGTATGATAATATACATGCATCGATGCTATTCTGTCAAATCATCCCACTCTTGCCTTCTCCCATGGAGTCCAAAAGACTGTTCTATACATCTGTGTCTCTTTTGCTCTCTTGCATATAGGGTCATCGTTCCCATCTTTCTAAATTCCATATATATGCATTAGTATATTGTATTGGTGTTTTTCTTTCTGACTTACTTCACTCTGTATAATAGGCTCCAGTTTCATCCACCTCATTAGAACTGATTCAAATGTATTCTTTTTAATGGCTGAGTAATACTCCATTGTGTATATGTACCACAGCTTTCTTATCCATTCGTCTGCTGATGGACATCTAGGTTGCTTCCATGTCTTTGCTATTGTAAACAGTGCTGTGATGAACATTGGGGTACACATGTCTCTTTCAATTCTGGTTTCGTCAGTGTATGACAAGCAGTGGGATTGCTGGGTCATATGACAGTTCTATCTCCAGTTTTTTAAGGAATCTCCACACTGTTCTCCATAGTGGCTATACCAGTTTGCATTCCCACCAACAGTGTAAGAGGGTTCCCTTTTCTCCACACCCTCTCCAGCATTGTTTGTAGACTTTTTGATAGCAGCCATTTTGATCGGCATGAGACGGTACTTCATTGTGGTTTTGATTTGCATTTCTCTGATAATGAGTGATGTTGAGCATCTTTTCATGTGTTTGTTACCTATCTGTATGTCTTAGGTCCCATTTGTTTACTTTTGCTTTTATTTCCATTACTCTGGGAGGTGGGTCATAGAGGATCCTGCTGTGATTTAT
>NW_011472931.1:50191-51502 GCF_000754665.1 Bison bison bison
GTAGAGGATCATGTCATCTGCAAACAGTGAGAGTTTTATTTCTTCTTTTCCAATCTGGATTCCTTTTATGTCTTTTTGTGCTCTGATTGCTGTGGCTAAAACTTCCAAAACTATGTTGAATAGTAGTGGTGAGAGTGGAACAGCCCAAAATTAATCCCTTTTTCAATCCATTTTCCCATTTCCTTTTCTGAAATATATTTTTAAAAATAAACAGAAATTTCTTATCATATTAAGAATAAGGCTTCTGAGAATTCCCTGGTGGTCCAGTGGGCAAGGGTTCAATCCCTAGTCAAGAAACTAAGATCATACAAGCTGTGCAGCAAAACCAAATCAACCACTACAAAACAAATAAGGCTTCTACAACCTAAATGTCCTTGAACAGATGAATGGATAAAGAAGATGGGGCATAGTTTCCAGTGGACATTCATGACTGGCATGCTGTCCCCAATCTAGGCCACAGACAGTTATACACGGTGCCTTTGGAAAGCCCAGGGCACAGTAGCCAGGGTCCACATTGGCCAAGTCATAATGTCCATCCACACCATGTGGCAGAACAAGGAGCACGGGACTGAGGCCCTCCACAGGGCCACGCTCGAGTCCCCTGGCCACCAGAAGATTCACATCGCCAGGAAGTGGGGATTTACTAAGGTTAATGCTGATGAATTTGAAAACATGGTGGCAGAACAGCAGCTCATCCCCGATGGCTGTGGGGTCAAATACATCCCTAAAATTTGGCCCTCTGGACAAGTGGTGGACCCTGTGCTCATGAAAGCCTTGACACTGGCCCCTCCTTACTCATGCCCACCAATAAATCCTACTTTCTTTCCAAAAAAATGTGGCATATATTACAATGGAATACTACTTGGCCATAAAAAAGAAAATGTTGCCATTTGCAGCAACATGGAGGAACTTGGAGGGTATTACATTAAGTGAAATAAGTCAGACAGAGAAAAGCAAATACTGTACGATATCACTTATATGTGCAAACTAAAAACTATAACAAAAAGAAAAAGAGGCAGACTCACAGATAAAGAGAATGAACTAGTGATTGGAATTCCCTGGCTGCCTAGTGGTTAGGACTCCATGCTTCCACTGCTGGGGCCCTGGATTTCATCACTGGCTGGGCAACTAAGACACTGTAAGATGCAAGGGGTGGTAAACAAAAAAAGAGAGAGAGAGAGAGAAAAAACAAGGGCTTCCCTTATGGCTCAGTGGTAAAGAAACCACCTACCAGTGCAGGAGACATGGGTTCGATCCCTGATCTGGGAAGATCCCATATGTGGTGGAGCAACTAAGTCAGAGAATCACAAC
>NW_011472932.1:0-521 GCF_000754665.1 Bison bison bison
CTGTCATCTTAAAATGTAAACTATTCGAGTGGGTCTGGTAGGATCTTTACAACCTTGAAACATTCCTTGATTTGCCCATAATAACTAACTAATTTAGAAAAGGATTTTAAGAAAGGGAGAGTAACCAGAGATCAAATTGCCAACATCTGTTGGATCATAGAAAAAGCAAGAGAGTTCCAGAAAAACTTCTGCTTTATTGACTATGCCAAAGCCTTTGACTGTGTGGATCACAACAAACTGTGGAAAATTCTTTAAGAGATGGGAATACATGACCACCTTACCTGCCTCCTGAAAAATCTGTATGCAGGTCAAGAAGCAACAGTTGGAACCAGACATAGAACAACTGACTGGTTACAAATTGCGAAGGCAGTACGTCAAGGCTGTATACTGTCACTCAGCTTATTTAACTTATATGCAGAGTATATCATGAGAAATGCCAGGCTGGAAGAAGCACAAGCTGGAATCAAGACTGCCAGGAAAAATATTAATAACTTCAGATATGCAGATGACACCACCCTTAT
>NW_011472933.1:0-564 GCF_000754665.1 Bison bison bison
GACTGGTGTGAAATGGTACCTCATTGTGGTTTTGATTTGCATTTCTCTGATAATGAATAATGTTGAGCATCTTTTCATGTGTTTGTTAGTCCATCTGTATGTCTTCTTTTGGAGAAATGTCTATTTAGTACTTAGGCCCATGTTTTGATTGGGCCGTTTCTTTTTCTGGAATTGAGCTGCAGGAGTTGCTTGTATATTTTTGAGAATAGTTCTTTGTCAGTTTCTTCATTTGCTATTATTTTCTCCCATTCTGAAGGCTGTCTTTTCACCTTGCTTATAGTTTCCTTTGTTGTGTAGAAACTTTGAATTTTGATTAGGTCCCGTTTTATTTTCCTTTTATTTCCAATATTCTTGGAGGTGGGTCATAGAGGATCCTGCTGTGATTTATGTTGGAGAGTGTTTTGCCTATGTTCTCCTCTAGGAGTTTTATGTTTCTGGTCTTACGTTTAGATCTTTAGTCCATTTTGAGTTTATTTTTGTGTATGGTGTTAGAAAGTGTTCTAGTTTCATTCTTTTACAAGTGGTTGACCAGTTTCCCCAGCATCACTTGTTAAAAGAGATTGT
>NW_011472934.1:0-1350 GCF_000754665.1 Bison bison bison
GCAGCCCACCAGGCTCCTCCATCCATGGAATTTTCCAGGCAAGAGTACTGGAGTGGGGTGCCATTGCCTGCCCCGTGACCACCTTATTAAGCTAACACATAAGTATCTAAGCTATCTATAATACAAATCCAATATTCTTTTAAAAATAAAGTAAAATCTAGAAATTAAGAACATACATTCATAAACTTCTTTATTCACATACACATACACACACATGCTTTGTGACCTAGAGCAAAATATTAACTGATGCAGCTTACATGCAAGTGGAATACCAGAAAAAGAGAAAGAGAAAAACTTTTTGAAAAAATAATGGTCAAAATAAGTAATAAAGTAATCTTAAAATATCCAGAGAAGAAAAAAAAAAAGATATTTTGTACAGAGACTCAAAGATATGAACAGACTGTTTATTTCTTTGTCATATTTCTATTTCTGTTTAAGACTGGCAAAGGACATTCTATGTATTACATTTTCTTAAATTTTATTATAATACAAATATCAATATAATACAATATTGTATTTTATTAAAACATCAATTTAATATAATATTATGATGTTCAATATCAATATAGTACAAAAGATATGATAGTGAAATAGTAAAAAAAAAAGTCAAGCAAACAAAAATACCCTTCCAAATACACAGCCTGTATATGCCTCCTCCCTTGTTCATTTTCATTCTCTTTATTCTAAGCATTATACTTTTAAATTACCCAGTACTTTATTCTGGCCTAGTTAAATGGATATTCATTTTATATTGTCTGGTTTATGTTTACTAAATATTATGAACAAATGGCTTAGAAATACAGGAAAGAAATTAGTAGAAATAATGCTTCTTTCCCTCTAAAACAAGCTTGTTTTTAGTTATCATATGTATTTAAAATCAAGATATAATTGAATACACATAGTTAGCCAAAACAATTTGGAAAGAGCTGAAAGAAAGATCTTTGAAATATAGTTGTTATCTATATTTCCTAACAAAGAATTCTATTCATAGTGTAAATATGCTAAGAATTAACTAATGATTATGAATCTGTATGCAACTTGTATATTTGTATATTATTCACAAACATGCAGTTGTGGGTATATGATTTTAAAAAGTTAGTGCCAGTGATTTCAATTACTCTTTTGAGATCAAATAGGCTTGGGTTTATATTTGGCTTGTGCCACATACTACTCAGGAGAGTTTTCATAAATCCCTTAAACTCTGGTGCTTATTTCTCATTTTCATGTGAGGAATAATCTTATAGAAATATTTTTATTATCAGTTAAGTCTATGCTGGAGAGGGCAATGGCACCCCACTCCAGTACTCTTGCCTGGAAAATCCCGTGGATGGAGGAGCCTGGAAGGCTGCA
>NW_011472935.1:0-529 GCF_000754665.1 Bison bison bison
CCTACCAGGCTCCTCCATCCATGGGATTTGCCAGGCAAGAGTACTGGAGTGGGGTGCCATTGCCTTCTTGGGCTACAGAACACAAAGACACTGTAAGGGACCAGAGAAACTGTAATCACGCACATGCGCAGTCAGGGCAATTCTGAACAAAAAGAAATTAAAAGGCCACAGACCATCTGCTATTTCTGAGGTTCCAGAAGCAAACGCAGGGCTGTGCCCATGATCTCTGCCCACAACAGCCCCAAAGGAAGGGGAGGGGAGGGGCAGATCACCTCAGCTTCCGTCCTGCCTAACCCACCAATCCCCCCCTACCCTCACACCATTTAGGGGACTGGCCTACCTCCCCCTCCCACCTGTTGGAAAACAGCCAGGGCACCTACTTTTTCTTGCTCTTACTGCAACAGGAGCCCCAATAAAGCCTTGTCTGTATTTGTCCTCTGGTCTGTTAATTACTTCTATTGATTAAAGACCCCAAGTTTCCAGGTAAGTTATGTAGACATACACACACACACACACACACACACACACA
>NW_011472936.1:0-3371 GCF_000754665.1 Bison bison bison
ACTGGAGTTTCAGCTTTAGCATCATTCCTTCCAAAGAACACCCAGGACTGATCTCCTTTAGAATGGACTGGTTGAATCTCCTTGCAGTCCAAGGGACTCTCAAGAGTCTTCTCCAACACCACAGTTCAAAAGCATCAATTCTTCGGTGCTCAGCTTTCTTCACAGTCCAACTCTCACATCCATACATTACCACTGGAAAAACCATAGTCTTGCTAAAGTTTTCCTATGTCCAAATTTCAGAGGTATAATCATCTATATTTTAGGGCTTTTATGATTTGATTTTCTTTTGACCTTCAGTTAATTCATCTGGAATTTTGAGTTGTTGCCTGGTAGTGGGCTCAAATTTTCATGGGTATCACTGGAGTGCTTATTAAAAGCCCAATATGCCTTAGCCCTAACCCCCTTGGGATTTCGATTCTGTAGGTGTGGAGTAGGGCTCAGAAACCTACGTGTGTTACAATCATCCCCTGCTTAAGTTGCTCATGGGCTTCTGTGCACATGTTAAAACACTCTTACAGAATACAGTGTAGCCTGCCTTAGTACAAAGACTCAGCACCTCTCATCTTGATGACACAGCTCCTAGAATTCCCTTCTAGGAACATCTCATGAAAAAACTCTTCACCAGTTGCCTGTTGTTAAGGGAACTAGATCAAACCCTGCATCCCAGCACTCCAACTCCAGGCCCTTCTTTTTTATTCTATTTAATAAAAATATTTAATCTGCCAAAACGTATAAAATACAGTAGGAGGAATTCCCTGGCAGTCCAATGGAACTAAGATCCAGCACGATGCATGGAAAAAAGGCACCACAATCTTTTCCAACCTGGCCTGCCTCCTCCTGGGCCTTGGACCTTGGACACATATGGACACATATTGCTCATTCCTGTTTTCATGTTGCAGCCCCCACCTCCTCTCAAGTGATTAAAATTCTATGCATTCAGTTCAGTTTTCATTCACTTCCTTCCTTGACTACCAGGAAGATCTGCTGCTTTCCTAGAATTACCAAAACCCACAGTTGTGTATTCTGACTTTGTGCATCTTGTCTTTCCATCAGGTCACACACTCTCAAGGGTGCAGTGTGTCTATCTGATCGTGGCCTCTAACACAGGCCAAGAGGCCAGGAAAGCACACCTAAAGAACGTGGTTAATGGAACCAAACCAGATCTCACTGCCAAGTGATTTTAATACACGTTATTTCTGAGAGCTAATGCCGTAGCCTCAGAAATTCTTTCCTTGTCCAAAATGAGAATATTTGACAGTTTTCTAGAGACTTCACTTTGTAGTGATTTGGTTTGCTGATAACAAAGTTAAGCAAAGGTTATTTTGGTTTCAGCTCTTATTTAATTTAACAATATTGCTTATCATCTATGACATGTTCATTTATTGACTTGCCAGTTGAAGAGTCTAACCTTTTCCATAATATGGGATATTTCTTTCCCCTCTTACATATGTAATGGTTTCTCTTGTAGAGTAGACCATGGTTTATCAGATTAAACATATATAAAAGTGTTAATGGCTAAATAATTACATTATAGCTTCCTTAATCTCTTTTCTCTCGGCATCCCTCAGGGTTTTCCTTTCTCAAATAGCAGACCTGCTTTAAATGAGTGCTTGGATGCTCAGAGCAGGTAGGGGTGGGGGTGACCAAAGATGCACTTTTCCTTTCAGTAGAGGAGATGGGATTCAATTCAATTCATCAAATATTTATTGAGCTCCTATTGGGCACCTGGCTCTGGGATAGACACAACAAAGGATGCCAAGATGAGGAATGATAAAGGATCAGAGGGCATCAGAAGGAGAAGAAATGGGAAGAAGAGGTGAGGAAAAGAATAGGGCTGACTTTCTGAATAAGAGAGAATTAAAAAGAGAGAGAGAAGAGACCCGAAGGTGCAGTCTCTGGCCTGGTCTCACTTACTAGCTCCGCATAGAATTAGAAACCTGAAGCAACAGTTTGAGCTCCCGTTTTGCTCAAGAGCCATTAGAGCAGTTAGCATGGCCACAATTTGAGTCAAGCACTTACCTGCTCAAGTCTTTAGAAATGGAAGGCAAAAGTCTCTCTATTTTTCTTTCCTTTTTTAGTGGATTAAATTTTTTTTTTCCATTGGGGTATAGTTGATTTACAATACTCTTAGTTTCAGGTGTACAACATAGAGACTCAAATTTTTTATATATTAAAAAATATAAAATTCCCTGTGCTGTCCAATGCATCCTTGTAGCTTATTTATTTTATACATCATATAAAGATCTCTTTTTAAAAAAGGTATATATTCACATGTGTGCACGTGTGTGTATACACACACAGTATATACAATTATTTTTGAATGATAATAGCTAATATTTGTTGAGTGTGTGCTTACTCTGTTCTTAGCACTTTGCATGTATTAACTTTGTTAATCTTTCTCACAACCCAGTGAGATAGGTGCTATTATTATGGACATTTTTTTCAGATGAGAAAACTGAGGCACTCAGCAATTATGTAATTGGCTCAAATTCACACAGCTTATAAGTGGCAGATCTGTGCTTTGAACCTTGGTCTGGTGGACAGCGGGCTTCCCTGGTGGCTCAGGCTGTAAAGAATCCGCCTGCAATGCAGGAGACTTGGGTTCCATCCCTGGGTCGGGAACATCCCCTGGAGGAGGGAATGGGCTACGCAGTCCAGTATTCTTGCCTGGAGAATTCCATGGACAGAGGAGCCTGGTGGGCTACAGTCCATGGGGTCGCAGAGTCGGATGAGACTAAGCGCGCAAGTGCTAGCGGACAATGTTGGCTGTTAAGCGAGTTACTGGTCCATGTTTAACTTTAACTGCTGTACTCACTAGTGTAATACATTGCCTTACACATAATAGGCATATTTTGCTTTGAATAAATAAATAACTGAAATGCTGACTATAAAGTGCTTTCATTTAAGCCCAATTACTATTAAGCATACAAATCAAGTGTCATAAAATGAGATTCGCTTTGTTGTAAATTTTATTGTGTTAAAGTAACTGTTTTTTGCGATTCATGGGGTCGCAAAGAGTCGGACACGACTGAGTGACTGATCTGATCTGAACTGTTTTTTACAGCACACACGTGTGCATCCTTCAACATTACGATTTGAGGAAACCACCAGACTCTACATCTCCCAATCTTCTATTCCATTAAGGATCTGATGCCTGCGATTCTACCACTAGAAAACTATTCTTTCAGTTGAAAGAGTTAAACGGCAAGCACCCAGGACAGGCTAAAGGCTGTTTACACCACAGGGGGATTTCTAAGTGATTTTGGAGGTTTATCCAGGTCCACCAATGGGAGGGTGAAGAGAGCAGGCAGGGGGCAGGGTCGCGCAGAGGGGTGGGGTGGGGGGAGCTTGGGCTCGGAGGCGCCGGGCTG
>NW_011472936.1:5203-5848 GCF_000754665.1 Bison bison bison
TGAGATGGCTGGATGGCATCACCGACTTGATGGACATGAGTTTGGGTGAACTCCGGGAGTTGGTAATGGGCAGGGAGGCCTGGCGTGCTGCAATTCATGGGGTTGCAAAGAGTTGGACACGACTGAGCAACTGAACTGAACTGAACTGAAATGAATTCTTACCACAACCCTGAAAGGTAGGTGTTACCAGTTCTCGTTTTATAGATGCGGACACTGAGCTTCATAGCACTTAAGTAACCTGCCCAAAGTCATAGAGCTAGTAAGAAGGAGAGCTGGGGTTTGAACATGAGCCCACAGCCCATGTTCTTAATCACATGCCCTTTTCTGGGAATTGGTTGAAGTATGTTCATTTCCAAGGAAAACCACTCAGTATCAAAGTAATCCAAGTCTGTGCCCTAACTAATAATGCTGAAGAAGCTGAAGTTGAATGATTCTATGAAGACCTACAAGACCTTCTAGAATGAACACCCAAAAAAGATGTCCTTTTCATTACAGGGGACTGGAATGAAAAAATAGAAAGTCAAGAAATACCTGGAGTAACAGGCAAATTTGGGCTTGGAGTACAGAATGAAGCAGGGCAAAGGCTAATAGAATTTTGCCAAGAGAACACACTGGTCATAGCAAACACCCTCTTCCAACAACACA
>NW_011472936.1:5948-7474 GCF_000754665.1 Bison bison bison
CTTTCCTAGTGTCTCTTCTTGTTGGGCTTCTTATGGACTCGGTGGGCAGAACTTGCCCAAGAGGAAAGGGATGGAGGGGCTGGTGAATGGGGGTCTCGTGGGGAAGGAAGGACCTGACGGCACGAGGGCTGCAGTCAGTTACGGATGTGGCAGTAAACCCGTCTGTCCATCTGGTTTAGCCAGGAAGCATGTCTGGGACCAGGGCAACTGAAAGAAAGGTGAATGGAGAATGTAAGCAGAATCTTTTTCCGTGGGTGAGCATTTGCTCCGAGGAGATCCATGGCTCTGTGAGGATCAGACCTACTACATAGTCTCTGCTTTGAACCTCTCTGAGCATTTCAGGCTGGTTCGCTATTCAGCCCTGGAGACTTAGTTTACCTCCATGTCTGGGGCTTTGGGTCCTGGGTGCCCTTTCTGATAAATTGCTGAGGCAGAAATAGATTGTCACAGTCTTTTTTTTTTTAACCCTAGGCATTTACTTAAAACAGGAAACACTGTAAAAACAAAATAGTTTTTTTCTGTGAACAAATGCCCCCTCTGTCATCAAGAAACAGATATAACTCACTTTGGTATTACTGTACTGCCTTGAAACATGTATTTCACTACAGACATTTCTGAGTATGATGAGAGGTTCTTTACCAGGAGAGATGTCTCGTTGGCACCTTGAAATAGTAGAGTCCTACTGTAGACTATATCTGATCATTTGGAGAAGGAAATCTGGAAAGACAAGGGGTACAGGGCCAATGGAGCACAGTCATTGTGGCAGTCAGGAGGGAAAGGGGCCACACTTTCCCCAAAAGTCTAGATGTTATGGGGGTAGAGATAGCTGTCTTCAAATACCTCAGCTCCCCTGCCAACCCCACTAAGGCATGCAGCTTCCCTCTTCCTTCCTTGCCGGCTGGAGGGACAGTGCCCCTTTCCTGGATGAGCACTGCTCCCTCTCTCTGTAGTGGGGCCTCCTCAGTGCCCCCCTCCAAACCATTCTTTATTTTTTGTCTCCTGCACCTTCACTCACTTCCTCTCTCTGGCTTTTGCTTTTCCTTATATCAAGTACACATATGTGTCTCACCTTGGAAAAAGGTCTCTCACAGGTCACACATTTAATAATATTAACAGATGGTCCAGAGTGAGCCTTAAGTTCAACACACAACAGCAAGCACTGAGGTTAGGAAAGTTTGTGTGTGTGTGTGTTTTAATTAATTAATTAGGCTGTATCAGGTCTTAGTTGTGGCATGTGGGATCTTTCGTTGCAGTGTACCAATTCTCTAGTTGTGGCACAGGGGCTCAAATAGTTGTGGTGTGCAGGCCCCAGAGTACATGGGTTTTAGTAGTTGGAGCACGCAGGCTCTGTAGTTGTTCTGTGCCGGCTTAGTTACTCCGAGGCATGTGGGATCTTAGTTCCCCGACCAGGGATTGCACCCATGTCCCCTACAGTGGAAGGCTGATTCTTAAGCCCTAAACCACCAGGGAAGTCCCTGTGTGCTTTTTTTTTAAGTTTCCACATAATTGTTTTTGAGCTTTCCATG
>NW_011472936.1:8322-10665 GCF_000754665.1 Bison bison bison
AAAGAATGCTCAAACTACCGCACAATTTGCACTCATCTTACACACTAGTAAAGTAATGCTCAAAATTCTCCAAGCCAGGCTTCAACAGTACGTGAACCATGAACCTCCAGATGTTCAAGGTGGTCTTAGAAAAGGCAGAGGAACCAGAGACCAAATTGCCAACATCCACTGGATCATCGTAAAAGCAAGAGAGTTCCAGGAAAACATCTACTTCTGCTTTATTGATTACACCAAAGCCTTTGACTGTGTAGATCACAACAAACTGTGGAAAATTCTTCAAGTGATGGGAATATCAGAGCACCTTACCTGCCTCTTGAGAAATCTGTATACAGGTCAAGAAGCAACAGTTAGAACTGGACATGGAGCAACAGACTGGTTCCAAGTAGGGAAAGGAGTATGTCAAGGCTATATTGTCACCCTGCTTATTTAACTTCTATGCAGAGTACATCATGAGAAACGCTGGGCTGGAGGAAGCACACGCTGGAATCAATATTGCTGGGAGAAATGTCAACAACCTCATATGCAAATGACACCAACCTTATGGCAAAAAATGAAGAAGAACTAAAGAGCCTCTTGATGGAAGTGAAAGAGGAGAGTGAAAAAGCTGGCTTAAAACTCAACATTCAGAAACTAAGATCATGGCACCTGGTCCCATCACTTCATGGCAAATACATGGGGAAAGAATGGAAACAGTGACAGACTTTTATTTTTTGGGACTCCAAAATTACTCCAGATGGTGGCTGCAGCCATGAAATTAAAAGACGCTTGCTCCTTGGAAGCAAAGTTAGGAGCAAACTAGAGAGCATATTAAAATGCAGAGACATTACTTTGCTAACAAAGGTCCGTTCCAAAGCTATGGTTTTCCCAGTAGTCATGTGTGGATGTGAAAATTGGACTATAAAGAAAGCTGAGCACCGAAGAATTGATGCTTTTAAACTGTGGTGTTAGAGAAGACTCTTGAAGAGTCCCTTGGACAGCAAGGAGATCAAACCAGTCAATCCTAAAGGAAATCAGTCCTGAATATTCATTGGAAGGACTGATGCTGAAGCTGAAACTCCAATACTTTGGCTACCTGATGTGAAGAACTGACTCACTGGAAAAGACCCTGATGCTGGGAAAGATTGAGGGCAGGAGGAGAAGGGGACGACAGAGGATGAGATGGCTGGATGGCATCACCAACTCAAAGGGCATGAGTTTGAGTAAACTCAGGGAGTTGGTGATTGACAGGGAGGCCTGGCGTGCTGCAGTCCATGGGGTCACAAAGAGTCAGACACAACTGAGGGACTGAACTGAACTGATATTAACACCTGAACTCTGGGCCAACTTACATTCATCCTGTTAGAAATTTAACTCCCCCACCCCCCCCCGAATGCTTCCATGTTATGACAGTTACCTTCTTTAGTACTTTGTAAACATACAAAATGTTATATGGCTAAATATTACAGCATGCCTGTCAGCATCCTTTAAATTACCTAGTGATCATGCATACTAATTTTGTGGTAATACAGAGAGCCATGGAAGAATCTTTGTTAATAAACCAATTCCATAATTAAACTTTAAATATATTTCATTCTGAATTAAAGTATGACTTAACATGAAATCCAAGGTAGAGGGCAAGGGCAAAAAAGTTATTTCATGACAGATCAGTGAGGTGTCTGAGTCCATTCACATGTCCTGGGTGTTTAAAAAAGTTACACATCAATGATCATGCACCATTAGGTAAATAGGCAACAAAACAGAGTCTTGTGTTGGGAAAAAGGGATTACTTCCTCTTTCCAAAGTGAGGTCGTTCACCTGTTCTAACTCTTCCAGTTTTTGATTCATAGTTACTCCCACTATTCTTTCCCCCTCTGCTCCCTTCTGTTAATATTGCCACCCCCACTCAGTCCAATACTGTGTTTAAACCTTATGACAGTTGTAATTAACATGTACTGAGTTTTTCCCAGGCACTGGACACTGTGTTCTGAGCTTTACAAACATCATCTCTATTTAATGTTCTGTTAAATGCTTTTTATTAATTATCCTTTATTAACCTTTGCAGCTACTCTATAAGGTAGATGCTGTTATTATTTGCATTTTGCAGATGAAAAAGAGGAGGATCAGAAAGAATGATTAACCTGCCAAAGGCCACCTAGCTAGTAGGTGGTGGAGCCAGGGAATTGCCCAGGTCTTCCTGACTCTAGGGTCTGCACGCCTAAGGTCTCAAACTTTCTTTTTTCCCTACTGCCTACCATTTCCCATTGCCTTATTTCCTATTTTTCTTTGGACTCAGACTTACTGAATGGGTCAGTGCTCTTGCCAAAAGTCATCTCCTTTGGCCACCAAGCTCTGTAATCCCCTGAT
>NW_011472936.1:10765-12093 GCF_000754665.1 Bison bison bison
GTCCTCCAAATACCTGATTGACCTCCCTGCCATCTTTTAAGACCTAGTGCATGGTCTGCTTACTGTGAGAAACCTTTCCTGAGCACTCATCAGGAACCAGGCATAGGGTGTTATTTCATCTTTTCCTGTGTCCATGCTTGATCTCCTAAATTACTCAATAGATTATGACCTTTGTAACCCCTCTGGTATCTAGTGTGGCACAGTGCCTGGCACATAGTCACTACTTACTAAATATTAGTTGATTGATGGGTTGTTTAGTAGGAGGGTAGAATGGAGAGGGACTGGCCACAAAAGTGTATCCAGAGAGTTGAACCCTTTTCTGGAGGACAGATAATATTTTTTCCTCATCTTTTTATATTGGGAGCCATAGCCAGTGCCTGGAGTGCAGTAATTGAGCTCAGCCAAGCAGTGACTCTGTGCCAGGCACTGTGCTAGGTGCTGGGTAAAGTTTCTAAGTGAATGAAGGACTTTTGAAGTTGTGCCTCTGTTTCCCAACTTCTGTTTGTCCACCTTTCCTGCTGGTGAATTTCAGTGTTTCTGTGGTTGTCAGGTATTAAGAGTCCCAGTGCACAGCCCAAGATGCTTCCTCTCCAGAATGGGTCTCTTCTCTAAACTGGGGCTGTTCCCCTGGTATGCCAGAAAACCTCCAGGTTGGTCACAGCTCTTTCTGGGATCAGCATGGAAGGAAAACTTCACCCAGGTGATAGCCAAGAAGCATCAAAGAGGACAGGAAAGTCAGAAGAAACCAAGACATCTTGGGCCACTAGATGATTCCTGGCAGGAAAGGTAAGGCCCTTCCCCTTAACAAGTCTGAATCTCTGGGCCTGTTGAAATTCTGTAGGCTTGATGTGCAATGTGGTGTTGCAAGGATTCAGAGGGCACCTCAGGTAGGATACCCAGGACAAACTGAAAACATCTAAGGAATACTGGCAGAAATGCTTTGGGATTGCAGAAAATACTCTTCTTGCCTTTACGTGTGTTTTTGGCAGAAAGGGGATATTAAACTGCAATCCTCTGTCTAAAAAGGTCCAGGATAGGTCTGCTGAAAACAAGGGACTTGGAGATGAGATGGATTAGAAATGAATAGTCCCACTGCAGTCATGCAAATACAAATATACCTCATTTTATGCAACAACTGTATTTTCTAAATCAAATTATATTTTAAAAGCGTTAGGGAGGTGAGCTATTTAAAGGAACCCAACAGTGAAGCCTTTTTGTAATATGATTAATTACCTCCTGGATTTTTCTTATATTAGGTTTGCCCATCTGTTCAGCTTTGTTAAGCAGATAGCACCAAAATGGGCTCTCCTCCCAGACTCTTATCTCCC
>NW_011472936.1:12885-14831 GCF_000754665.1 Bison bison bison
AGAACAGCTCAAGGTAGGGACCCAGCGCAAGTCTTCACTACTCCATTCCATCAGGTACTAGACTTGTAGGAAGCTTGGCTGGACAGCTCTACCCAGATGCCCCAACAGGTCCTTAAAAAAGCAATATGCTAATGAATCTGAAATTTTCACTTTAGGCCAGTTACGTCTTCCAAACACTAGAGCCTTATATCCAAATGCCTGTTTCCTTTCTTCCTTGATTTTTTTTGTGTGTGGTACTTATAGCTCTGTGTATGTGTGTAGCAACTATTCTTGCTTCATATATAGCTGTACTTTCCAACACGGTAGCCACTAGCTACATGTGGCTATTTAAATTTAAATACAGTCAATTCTGCTCTAATGCTTGTTTTGAAAATGAAAATTTGTTCCAACAGATTGAGGTCTTAGGGAACAATTTGAACATAATGCAGATTTCATGTTTGCTTAGGAATGACTTCATCCATAAGAAACGCAAGATAAAAGGGTATCCATACCTAGCTGAACTGAGCTGGGTATGAATTCATAAAATGAACACGTGTACACATATCATACATCTCCTGGCTTCCTCAGTTCACTGAGAGGTTATGAGCCACACCCATTCACATCTGCTGTGAGAACTTTCTGTTCCGCCCACATAACCCTCTTTTCACCATCTCATGTCTCACAAGTGGACAGCCACTTCCACAAGCAAGTTTCAGGTCTTTGTGGTAATGTGCCATCCCATTTATACATTGCTTAACCATTTAACATGCAGAAAACTGTGTTGTTTTTATTAGTTTCCTACATTTTCTGTGAGTGTAACTGATAAAGATTTGGAATGTGAGTGTGCAACCCCATTTTCCCATGAGCCCTGTGATTTGTCTGGAGTATTGTGCATAGTATGGAGTAAGAATGCTTGTCATACATGATAGCAGAGCCAACTGCTATTAAAATGAAATAAGATGAAAAATTCAGTTCCTCAGTTGCATAAGTCACTTTTCAAGGGCTCAGTAGCCACCTGTAGCTAGTGTAGGCTGCCATATTATAGAGAACATAACACCAATAGAGAACATTTCCATTATCACAGCAGGTCTACTGGACAGCACTAACATATAGCTGAAATGTTCAGTCTGAAAGGTTAGATAGAACGATGAGTTTACACAAGAGCTCACTTAAACTTTTCCCAATACCATGTTAGATCTGTGGCTGTCCCATCATTCTGAGTTCCTTATCTGCTGAGACCATGACCCAAGGACTCATGGGACTACTTTCTCTCATCCTGTTTGTTTTCTGTTCTTTGAGTTGATACTGCTGAAGTTGTTTCATTGCTTATGTTCTTTTGCAGATGAAATTTGAAGCTCAGAAGAAAATTTTAGAGAGACTAGAATTTTACCTCCAAGGGCTAAATGGAGTCAATATGACAACAACTGGACCCAGATCCAAGGGGCTCTGCTGTTTTCTCCATCCTATTATACCTTCTGTAAGTCCATATTTCCCTATCCTTTATCTACTAAGTCTCCTTAATAGCTAATAATATCAGCCAATACTTAACTGGGCACTTGCTGGGGACCAGGCTCTATGCTAAGTGAGTAACATGCATCATTGTCTTGTTTTACTGTTTCCAGTCACACTGAGGGTAGACACTATCATTTTACAGATAAATACTTGAGGCTCAGTGATTTTATTATTTTTGTCTATTTTAAATTTTTACTTTTTGGCTGCACTGGGTTTTTGTTGCTGCACACAGGCTTTCTCTGGTTGCAACAAGCAGGGGACTATTCTTTAGTTGTGTTGTGTGGGTTTCTCATTGTGGTGGCTTCTCTTGTTGGCAGAGCATGGGCACTAGGGCATGCAGGCTTCAGTAGTTGTGGTGCATGGGCTTAGTTGCTCCATGCCATGTGGAATCTTCCTGGACCAGGGATCAAACCCATGTTCCCTGCATTGGCAGGTAGATTCTTAACCACTGCAGC
>NW_011472936.1:14931-16326 GCF_000754665.1 Bison bison bison
CACACATCTAGAAAGTGCCAGATCTAAGGTTTATACTTAGGTCAATCTGATGCAAAGCCACTTTTTCAACAGTTACACACTGCTACCTCCTTAGAAAGATCTCAGACTTTGGAAAACTTATAATGAGGCTGCAGAGAGGCAGAATTTACTTTGTGGCAGAGGTTGACAAACTGTGGCCCAAAAGCCACATCTGCTCTGCTGCTTGACTTTGTAAATAAAGTTTTATTGGAACACAGCTGAGCTCACTTGTTTATAGATTATCTGTGGCTACTTTTGCACTGCCATGGCAGAGTCAAATAGTTGGGATAGGGACCACACAGCCTGAAAAGCCTAAAATTATTTACTATTTGGCCCTTTATTTGGCTTCCCAGATAGCTCAGTGGTAAAGAATCTGCCTTCCAATGCAGGAGACGCCAGAGACATGGGTTTGATCCCTGGGTTGGGAAGATCCCCTGGAGAAGGGAATGGCAAACCACTCCAGTATTCTTGCCTGAAAAATTCCATGGGCAGAGGAGCCTGGAGGGCTATGGCCAGGGGGTCACAGAAAGTTAGACAAAACTAAGCACACATGCACACTTCCTTTATTGAAAAAGGTTTTCAGCTCCTGCTTTATGGAAAGATTGGATCTCTTTTTCTTCTATACAGTGTCTATGGAGTGCTTTTATCTTCTCAGCCATGGACTTTCATGTAGTCGTATCTCCTAATCAAGCATCTTTTATTTTTTTCTCATCCAGAGAACACTCTTTCATTCTTTGTATTTTGTCCTGCTTGGTTTTAATTTACCTGTTGTCCCTATCCTGTCCTTCTGCCTTCTCCAGCCTGTCATTGATGGCTACTGAAATAAGTCCACCTTCTCTGTGAACCGAGGTCCAGGTGGCAATCCAAAGACTGTGGGGTACTACCTGGGAACTTGGAGAGGTCAGCTGAAGCATGTGCCTGGTAGAAATAACAAACCAAACACTGAAAGGAAAGGGGAGATTGCAGAGAACAGTGTCTGTGGGAGTGGAGAGGAGTGGGAAATATGGTGGATTTAAAGGAGATGGTTGAATTTGAAGCCTTTGATGCCCCATGGACTGTAGCCCCACCAGGCTCCTCTGTCCATGGAATTCTCCAGGCAAGAATACTGGAGTGGATTGCCATTCCCTTCTCTAGGGATCTTCCCAACCCAGGGATCGAACCTGGGTCTCCTGCATTGCAGGCAGATTCTTTACCATCTGAGCCACCAGGGAAGCCCAGAGGAGAAGGTTGAATTGGAAGCCTTTGATTTAGAGCATGATCACAAGGTTAATTGGAGATGTGGTGTGTATAGATACACAATGGAATCTTACTCAGCCACAAAAATAATGAAATAATGCCATTTGCAGCAACGTGGATGGACCTAGAGATTATCGTATT
>NW_011472936.1:16426-16628 GCF_000754665.1 Bison bison bison
TCAGCTTTCTTTATAATCCAACTCTCACATCCATACATGACCACAGGAAAAACCATAGCCTTGACTAGATGGCCCTTTGTTGCCAAAATAATGTCTCTGCTTTTCAATATGCTGTCTAGGATGGTCATAACTTTCCTTGCAAGGAGCAAGCGTCTTTTAATTTCATGCCTGCAGTCACCATCTGCAGTGATTTTGGAGCCCA
>NW_011472936.1:17694-18521 GCF_000754665.1 Bison bison bison
TGGCATATTGAGTGCTGCACTTTCACAGCATCATCTTTCAGGATTTGAAAGAGCTCAACTGGAATTCCATCACCTCCACTAGCTTTGTTCGTAGTGATGCTTCCTAAGTGGCATAAGCTAGACAGATAAAGAAAAATATATTATATTGCTTATATGTGGAATCTAAAAAAAATAATACAAATGAACTTATTTGCAAATCGGAAATAGACCCACAAACACAAAACAAATTTGTGATTACCAAAGGGGAAAGTGAGGGGAAAGGATAAATTAGGAGTTTGGGATTAACATAGACACACTACTATATATAAAACAGATAACTAACAAGGACCTAATGTGTAGCACAGGTCCTTGTGCTATATATTAAACTCTACTGAATATTCTGTAATAACCTGTAAAGGAAAAGAATCTGAAAAAGAACATATATATGTATGTGTGTATATGTGTATACATGTGCTGTACATGTGAAAATAACACAAAATTGTAAATCAACTATACTTCAGTTAAAAAAGACATAAAAAACCAAGGTTAATTGGGGATACTTTTTGGTGGGTAATCATTCTATTATAGTGCTAGCAATCAACCTCCACCCCCAGCTTTCTTCCTCTAAAAACCATATGCCTGAGACCTAGTAAGCATTTCATCAGTGTTAATGCTGGTACTGTTGCTCTCTCATTATCATCACTGTTGTCATCATTGTCGTCATTATTGTCTTCATTTTATGTTGCTTTCTGTACTAACAGCAGTCTCCTGCTTATTAGAGAGATGCCCTTTCTATTTCACATCCCTAAATCCCTGAAAATCAGAGCTTTCTGTGATAAATCTACCTT
>NW_011472936.1:18764-19114 GCF_000754665.1 Bison bison bison
TGGTGCTGTGGGGCAGTGATGGGGGAGTTTTGTTCTTATTTTGTTTTTGGTTTTGTTATTATTTATTTACTGGGTTCAGTTTTTCTTTCTAAAAATATCTTGACTCCACCCTCTTCTTTCTATTTCCACCACCATTATCACTATCATGATTACTACCACTCCAGTCCAAGCTTCCATCTTCTCTCAGACTGCTACAATAGCTTCTAAATTGGTCTCACTATTATTTAGGGTCTGTTTGTTATGCATGTATGCGTTCTTAGTTGTTCCAGTCTTGTTAGACTCTTTGCGACCTATGGACTGTAGCCGGCCAGGCTCCTCTGTCCATGGGATTCTCCAGGGAAGAATACTGG
>NW_011472936.1:19214-20103 GCF_000754665.1 Bison bison bison
GCAGGTTTTTCCTCTGAAAAATGGCCTTGAGCATGAATTAGGTACTTTGCTTCTTCACATCTGCATATGCCTCTGTGGAGGAGAGGATTTGAGTTGCCAGACATTTTCTTCTAAATTATCTTTTAGGAAGAAACTGTGTAAATCAAATTCTTTTTCTTTCCATAGACAGGGATGTAGTCTGTGTACGGTCTAACCATCGGAAAAACATCCCCGAGAAACACAATCAAGTGGCACAGGTAATAAGGAACAAAGAAAGGCTGGTTGAAGATGACCCCGGGCATTGCAGTCTAACTACAGCAACCCTGACATTTTAATAATAGAACCACATCTAGTGCTGCAGGGGAGGAGGGGTTCTGTTCTGAAAGTGTACCTCTTAATGTCAGAGAGAACATTGCTAGTGTTTCATTTCAGAGAGGATGGAGAGGAGGAGAGAGAACTGCATCCATTATTGCAAATGTCAAATGTCCAAACAATTTAATAGGGGGAAAATTTAGAACAGAGAGGTACTGATGAGGACAGGATAGCAAGTAGCATGTGTCTGAAATAGTGGGAAGGCTAGTGTTTTCAGCAGAACAAGGTTGAAAAATATGATGAGAAATGTGGGAGTGGGCATAAGACATCTACATCATGACATTTTTACATCCTTCTGTTTCATGTACCCATTATTTACTGAGTACCTACTATGGGTCAGGCACTGTGGTACGTGCTGGGGATCCAGGGGTGACTCAAACATGGTACCTGCCTTCCTGGAACTTAAAAAGGGAAAAGCCTTACTTATGAGGACTAAACAAGACTCCCAACTGAGATACTTGTTCCCTATTTATACTTACTAGTATCCATCAGCTTTATGAGACTTGGTGGTTCCTTCTGATAGGACACATCTTGGCCT
>NW_011472936.1:20203-21626 GCF_000754665.1 Bison bison bison
ATAGCTCTCATCATAGGATTATTTTCCAGAAATCTTCCTACATGACCCTTATCAGCATCTTCTCCCATTGTATTCAATGACTATTCTAAATTCTTACCTCTCCTTGAATTTCCTATCCCATCACGTTTACCCTTGCTTTTGACAGATGGCTGTGCCTGGTTCTTCACTGGAAAATTAAGACCATCAGATGAGAACTCTCTTAGCTACTTCCCCTACCATCTACCAATTTTGCTGAAACCTTACCCCACTTTTTCCTCCTATCTCAGTGAAATGCTCTCAGTTCTCCCTGTCCAAGGTTGTTCTTCTTGAAACACCATCTTGGACTCATCTCTCTCCCCAGGATCCTTGCTCCTTCATTACATTCCCTCTTTCTCCTATATCTTTACCTCTTTTTCCCCACCTATGTAAGCTCTTTTCTTTCAGTTCATAAGCATGTTCAGTATTTTTCATCTTTTTAAAAAAAATCTGATGGTTCTTGCTTCTGCCCCCAATAATCCCTAGAAATCAATCTTTCCAAAGTTACCAATGACCTCTGTTTTGCCAAATTTAATGGAAACTTTCTGCCCCTAACTTATTCAACTTTTCTCTGCCTTTGGCACCACTTCTTATTCTTATTTTCCTCCTTGGGAACACTGTTTTTGTTTGGTTTCTATGATACCATTCTCTGATGGGTTTCCTCCTATTTCTCTGGCCAAAATCTCTTAGTCTTTCTTATGGGATCTTTTTCTCATTTTCTGTCCCATGGTAAGTGTTAGTATCCTCCAGGACTCTGCCCTTGGCCTTGTTTTTGAATATATTCATGGGAGACTGAACACCCCTATAGCTGATGATTGGAATCAGTCAGTCAGTTCAGTCACTCTGTCGTGTCCAACTCTTTGCGACTCCATGGACTGCAGCACACCAGGCTTCCCTGTCCATCACCAACTCCCAGATTTTACTCAAACTTATGTCCATTGAGTCAGTGATGCCATCCAACCATCTCATCCTCTCTCATTCCCTTCTCCTCCTGCCTTCAATCTTTCCCTGCATCGAGGTCTTTTCAAATGAGTCAGTTCTTCACATCAGGTGGCCAAAGTACTGGAGTTTCAGCTTCAGCATCAGTCCTTCCAATGAACATTCAGGACTGATTTCCTTTAGGATGGACTGGTTGGATCTCCTTGCAGTCCAAGGGACTCTCAAGAGTCTTCTCTAACACCACAGTTCAAAAGCATCAATTCTTCAGTGCTTAGCTTTCTTTATAGTCCAACTCTCACATCCATACATGACTACTGGAAAAACCATAGCTTTAACTAGATGGATGGATGATTGGAATGACCACCTATAAATTGACAACTCCTAAACTTACATTTTCATTCCAGCTCCGTCTTGAGCATTGTCCTGCGGAGCTCTTCAAGTCAGCATTGGCCCACATTAAGATTTCTCA
>NW_011472936.1:22381-24162 GCF_000754665.1 Bison bison bison
CTGTCCATGGGATTCTCCAGGGAAGAATACTGGAGTGGGTTGCCATGCCCTCCTCCAGGGGATCTTCCCCATCTGGGGATTGAAGCTGTGTCTCCAGAATTGCAGATTCTTTACCCACTGAGCCACCTGGGAAGCCCCTATATTGTTAGGATTCTATAAATATTCACTCCTGTGCCAAATAGATGTATTAAGATTTTGTTTCCTTTATTGTATGTACTATTTTTTCTTTCATTTTGTATTATGGAAAGTTACAAACATATTAAAGTATAGAATGATATAACAAACCACATATACCCATTAACAAGCTTCAATGACTATCAACACGTGGCCCAACTTGTTTTCACTGTCCTCTCACCCACTTTCCACTAACCCCTTTGGATTTGATTGAGGCAAATTCTAGGCATTGTATTATATAATATGCTAATACTGCAGCTTGAGTTTTAACAGAAAGGACTTAAATTTTTAAACATAATTTCATACTCTTGTCACACCTGAAAATAAGCATTTATCCCTTAATATCATCAAATACCTAGTAAATGTTCAGATTTGGCACTATATTATCTCATAAAAGGGGCTTCCCTGGTGGCTCAGATGGTAAAGAGTCTACCTGCAGTGTGGGAGACCTGGGTTTGATCCCTGGGTCAGGAAAATCCCCCGGAGAAGGAAATGGCAATGCACTTTCTTGCCTAGAAAATCCCATGGATGGAGGAGCCTGGCAGGCTATAGTCTATGGGGTTGCAAAGAGTTGGACACAACTGAGTGACTTCACTTTCTTTCTTATCTCAAAAAACTTGATTGTTATAGTTGGTTTGTTCAAACCAAGATTCAAGCAAGATTCAAGGTATACACATTGCATTTGATTAACATGTCTCTTTAGCCTCTTAATTTATAAGTACTTTTCCCTATTAATTTCTTTGTCCCTGCAGTTTACTTTTTAAAGAAACTGGTTTGTTTTCATATGGAGATTCTCACTTTCTGGATTTTGCTGATTGAATCTTCTTGATATCATTGAGTGTTCTTCCTCTGTCCCCTGTATTTACTATGAGCTGGTAGATGTAGAGTGTTTATCAGAATCACGTTTGATTTTTGGCAAGAATGTTTTTATACATAATGTCTAATGGGCTGTCTTTTGGTGATGTTAAGATTGAACCGTTGATTCAGGTATCATCAGTCTCATCCACTCATTGAAAAGTTCCCTGTCAGCTTTTCACCTAATGGTTTAGCTGTCTTTGGTGATCATTGCCTAGATCCATTATTTCAGAAAGGGGTTGCAGTGTAGTGATATTCTAAATCTATCATTTATTAGTAAAAATCCTTATAGAAATAACTTTTCCCTACCAATCCTTTGATTACTCTAAAGTACTCTTACAAGAAAGGCAGGATAAATCCTTGTTTCTTTGTCCTTCCTCAAAAGATGATCAGTTAAATGTGTTTGTTTTGGTACCATTATGAATCATAAATTTTTTTTAGCATACTTGATGTATTTTAATCTACTACAGCTAACTAGAGTTTTCTTGGTACTCAAAATATTCCATTTTTGGCCAGTTGAAACCTCTTTAGGTTGCTTATGAACCCTAGATGGCCCTGATAGTTCTAGAATGGTAAGATATTTCTAGCACACCTAGTCCATTTTCTGTTTAGGAGCTGAAATCAGCCATTTCTTCAAGGAATCCTTGTCTCGTTTAATGGGAAATGGTAGGGTGCTAGGTGGGTGCTTATTTATACTAAGTTGGTCATATTTCAAAGCCTCGTAAGTGGACAGTGCTAGGAAATATTTTTTA
>NW_011472936.1:24262-24872 GCF_000754665.1 Bison bison bison
AGCTGTACCTATTTATTCTATACGAGTCTTTATGTACAATTTCAGAACAATCGTACTAATATTACTAACAAATGGTTACTGAAAAGAGTTCGAGATCTCTGTCCAGTTCTTTTTGTCAAATTATTGTGATTGTGAAGGAATTCATCTCTTTGTAGTTACATCACCAACTTGACACTTGATACATGGGTTGGTTTTTTTTTTCCCCTCATTTTGCTTGCTTTCAAATTATAGGGATGGATTTTTTTTTTTTTTTACTTTTTCCTTTTGATTGAATTTTTAAAATAATTTTATAAGATATTTACATGGTTTCAAAGTCAAATCTACAAAATGAAGGTGTATTTAGAGAGTTCTAGCTTTCACCTCTGACCCGTCTACCCAGTTTGCTTCCTTCGTCTAAGGGTGACATTATTATTCACTTTTATTTATTTGTGAAAAATGGAAACACATTTGTATCTCCCCCTTTCTTAGCTAAAAGGTAGCTTAATGTGCACATGGTTCTGTATCTTTTTAAAAAATTAATTTATTTATTTTAGTTGGAGGCTAATTACTTTACAATATTGTAGTGGTTTTTGCCATACATCAACATGAATCAGCCATGGATGTACATGTG
>NW_011472936.1:24972-25578 GCF_000754665.1 Bison bison bison
TATAAATATTTTTTATTTTTATTTTCTGTCCATGCCACTCAGCTCATGGGATCTTAATTCCCTGACCAAGGATTGAACCCTGGCCTCTGCAGTGAAACCGCCAAGTCCTAACCACTGGACTGCCAGGGAATTCCCTATTTTTATTTTATTTTTTGAAGTATAGTTGATTTGCAATGTTGTGTTAGTTTCAGGTATACAGCAAACTGATTCAGTTATACATATATGTTCTTTATCATATTCTTTTCCTTTATAGGTTATTATAAGATATTGAATATAGTTCCTTCTACTGTATAGCAGATCCTTGTTGCTTATCTATTTTATATATAGGAGTGTGTATAAGTTAATTCCAAACTCCTAATGTATCCCTCCCCCAATCCTTCCCCGTAGATAAGTTTGTTTTTATATCTGTAAGTCTATTTTGTAAATAAGTTAGTTTGTATCATTTCTTTGAGATTCTGCATATAAGTGATAGCATATGATATTTATATTTTTTCCATCTGACTTAATATGGTAATCTCTAGGCTTATTCTGGAATGTGAAGTCAAATGGGCCTTAGGAAGCATCACTAAGAACAAAGCTAGTGGAGGTGATGGAATTCCAGTTGAG
>NW_011472936.1:25678-26657 GCF_000754665.1 Bison bison bison
TCTGTTCTTTACATCTGTGTCTCTTTTGCTGTCTCACATATAGGGTCATTGTTACCATCTTCCTAAATTCCATATATATGCATTAATATACTGTATTGGTGTTTTTCTTCCTGACTTACTTCACTTTGTATAATAGGCTCCAGTTTCATCCACCTCATTAGAACTGATTCAAATGCATTCTTTTTAATAGCTGATTCCATTGTGTAATATTGTAATATTCTACTGTGTATACATACCACAGCTTTCTTATCCATTCCTCTGCTGATGGACATCTAGGTTGCTTCGATGTCCTAGCTATTGTAAACAGTGCTGTGATGAACATTGGGGTACATGTGTCTCTTTCAATTCTGGTTTCCTCAGTGTGTATGCCCAGTTTTTTTTTTTCCATTTAATAATGTACTTTGTTTTTTTTTAAAAAATAGCTGCTTAGTTTTATATAATGTGATGAATTTTAAAACTTTTGGTTTCATGGCTTGATTAAATTACATCATTTTCTCATTGGCTTAGTTTTCTATGAACCTATTGCTTTTTGTTTCTTCTGAGTGCTCTAAGAGCTCTGTTGAACATTCATCAATATTATCCATATGGTCAAAAACTTGAGTTTCGTTTTTTTCCCTGAAGAGCTTTTTTCTGGAGAATCCATGCTAGGCTCCTGAGGGCTTCTGCTGGACTGTTACCTTGGGACTCCTTTTTCTGTTCTCTTCCTGTCCTTCCCCCTGTTTCTGAGATCCTCTATGTCTTTTTCTGGTTTACATCCTTATTTGGCTGGAATACAAAAAGAGGAATAAAGACGCACACGCTTTATAAATGTATGCGGAAACTGAAACACTGTAAAGTCCTTCCTGTGGCTACAAGGGTGTGGCCCTGTGGCTACACCCCGGCACGAGGGGTCAAATCCAAAGATGCCGCTAGGAGTGCCAAGGGGTTCAGGGCTCAGGTCTGAATAAAGAAGGGCCTGATATAGCCAGAGACTGTCCGA
>NW_011472936.1:28514-29202 GCF_000754665.1 Bison bison bison
CTTTTTTTAATGGCTGAGTAGCATTACATTTTATACATGTATATACTGTATCTTTATCCACTCATCTGTTGCTGAACATTTGCATTGCTTCCATGTCTTGGCTATTGTAAATAATGCTGCTATGGACAATGGGGTGCATGTATATTTTCAAATTATAGTTTTATCCAGATATGTGCCCAGGAGTAGGGTTGCTGAATCATATAGAAATTCTAATTTTAGTCTTTTAAGGAATCTCCATACTGTTTTCCATAGTGGTTGCACCAATTTACATTCCTACCAACAATGCAGTAGGGTTTCCTTTTCTCTACACTCTATCCAGCATTTACTATTTGTAGATTTTTTGATGATGGGCATTCTGACTGGTGTGATATATTATTTTTTAAATTATCTCCTTCCTCTCATTTTATATGTGCTGTCTCTTCTGCCTGTTATTTAGACTTTGGACTTCACAAATTAATTCTGTAGTCTGCTACTCACTGCTCTTCTATTTGCCATCTCTTTCCCCTTTTGTTCTTTTTATGAAATTTTCTTGACATAAATGCCAACATTTTTATTTTTTTTCCTACTACCTTTTAATTTTCAAAAGCTTTACTTGTTCTCTCATTGGTCCTTTTGTATAGCATCTTCTTTTTGTTAGTAATATACGTATATATATATATTTTGTTGTTGTTGTTCAATTACCAAGTCA
>NW_011472936.1:29302-30754 GCF_000754665.1 Bison bison bison
AATGAGGCCTTAAAAATTGATTGGCAATTCATCTTGAATGGGTTTGTTGATTCTTAGCTTCACTGCTGGTGCTTATGGGTGGGGGCCCATGTCTCTGTCTTGGGAGATCATTACTCTGAGACTTTTCAGTTTCTTGAGAGAATTTATATTGAATTTTCCAGTGTCCATTGCTCTGCCACCACTCCGCCTTGTATTTCCAAATTCAGAGCTTTTATGTGTTCATTTTCTCCTGAGGAAAAAAGAATCCCCAATCTCCTGCTATAGAAGGATAGAGGTTTTCAGTAGGATGAGGTTATTTACCAGTTTTATGTCCAGACTTTCAACTAAATCCTGTTTTTAGCACTATACCTTATTCCACCTCTGCCTCCTACAATACCTTGCACTTCAAGTTTCAGTCTTTCCAGCTTGGGTGGAGCAGATAAGCTTTATATCTCATCAGATCCCCCTTTGTAGGTAGTCCAGATGTAGCTTCCTTCATCTTGCTAAGTCAGTTGCCACTACAGTCTGCTTTGCATCTTTTAAAACTTTATTTAGTTTGCTCTTGTTGTCTTCTCTCCCATTATCTCTGTTCTTTCTTTCATTTATTCATTCAGCAAGTGCAATTGAGTACCAAGTGCCAGGCACTATTCTGGGTGCTTAGGATATAATAATGAAGAAAATATCCCTTCCCTTGTGGAACTTACATTTTAGTAGGGGGAGACAGATTTTAAAAAATAATAAAGTAAATTATATAATATATTAGAATATGATAATTATGGCTGTGGTCTGAATGTTTATGTCCCTCCAAATTTATATGTTGAAATCCTAACCCTCAGGGTAATAGTATTAGGAGGGTGGGGCTTTTGGGGGGTACTTAGATCATGAAAATGGAGTTCTCATGAAAGAAATTGTGCCCTTATAAAAGAGGCCCCAAAGAACTAGGTTGTCCCGTCTGCCATGTGAGGTTACAGTGAAAAGACACCTATCACTGAGGAAACTGTCACCAGACACTGAATCTGCCAGTATCTTGAGTTTGGATTTCCCAGTCTCCAGAACTGAGAAATTTTTGTTCTTTATAAGTCACTTAGTTTATGGTGATTTTGTTTTAGCAGTCCAGACAGACTGAGATAAATGCCATGGGAAGCCTACAGCAGGATAAGGAGGATGAGAATTCATAGGTTTGGGGGAAATATTGGTTGTAATTTTAAATGGGATCAAGGCAGGCTTCATTGAGAAGCCTGAATACTTGACATACATACTGATACTGATACTTGAATAAAGCAGTTTTCAACTGGGCGTGTTCAGTTCAGTTCGGTTCAGTCGCTCAGTCGTGTCCAACTCTTCACGACCCCATGAATCACAGCAAGCCAGGCCTCCCTGTCCATCACCAGCTCCCGGAATTCACTCAGACTCACGTCTATCGAGTCAGTGATGCCATCCAGTCATCTCATCCTCTGTCGTCCCCTTCTCCTC
>NW_011472936.1:30854-31088 GCF_000754665.1 Bison bison bison
TGGGAGGGATTGGGGGCAAGAGGAGAAGGGGATGACAGAGGATGAGATGGCTGGATGGCATCACCGACTCGATGGACATGGGTTTGGGTGAACTCCAAGAGTTGGTGATGGACAGGGTGGCCTGGCGTGCTGTGGTTCATGGGGTCGCAAAGAGTTGCACACAACTGAGTGGCTGAACTCAGCTAGGCTTATCCCTGTTGCTGCAAATGGCATTATTTCATTCTTTTTTTAATG
>NW_011472936.1:31188-31968 GCF_000754665.1 Bison bison bison
AAGTTAAATAAGCAGAGTGACAATATACATCCTTGACATACTCCTTTTCCTATTTGGAACCAGTTTGTTGTTCCATGTCCAGTTCTAACTGTTGCTTCCTGACCTGCATACAGATTTCTCAAGAGGCAGGTCAGGTGGTTTGGTATTCCCATCTCTTTCAGAATTTTCCAGGTTTATGGTGATCCACACAGTCAAAGGCTTTGGCATAGTCAATAAAGCAGAAATAGATGTTTCTCTGGAACTCTCTTGCTTTTTCCATAATCCAACGGATGTTGGCAATTTGATCTCTGGTTCCTCTGCCTTTTCTAAAACCAGCTTGAACATCAGGAAGTTCACGGTTCACGTATTGCTGAAGCCTGGCTTGGGGAACTTTGAGCATTACTTTACTAGCGTGTGAGATGAGTGCAACTGTGCTGTAGTTTGAGCATTCTTTGGCATTGCCTTTCTTTGGGATTGCAATGAAAACTGACCTTTTCCAGTCCTGTGGCCACTGCTGAGTTTTCCAAATTTGCTGGCATGTTGCCTGCAGCACTTTCACAGCATCATCTTTCAGGATTTGAAATAGCTCCACTGGAATTCCATCACCTCCACTAGCTTTGCTCGTAGTGATGCTTCCTAAGGCCCACTTGATTTCACATTCCAAGATGTCTGGCTCTAGATGAGTGATCACACCATCGTGATTATCTGGGTCATGAAGATCTTTTTTTGTACAGTTCTTCTGTGTATTCTTGCCATCTCTTCTTAATATCTTCTGCTTCTGTTAGGTCCATAACATTTCTG
>NW_011472936.1:32511-32790 GCF_000754665.1 Bison bison bison
CTTTGCATTGATCGCTGAGGAAGGCTTTCTTATCTCTTCTTGCTATTCTTTGGAACTCTGCATTCAGATGTTTATATATTTCCTTTTCTCCTTTGCTTTTTGCTTCTCTTCTTTTCACAGCTATTTGTAAGGCCTCCCCCGACAGCCATTTTGCTTTTTTGCATTTGTTTTCCATGGGGATAGTCTTGATCCCTGTCTCCTGTACAATGTCACGAACCTCATCCATACTTCATCAGGCACTCTATCTATCAGATCTAGGCCCTTAAATCTATTTCTCAC
>NW_011472936.1:33620-39706 GCF_000754665.1 Bison bison bison
ACAGCATCAGACCTTGCTTCTATCACCAGTCACATCCACAGCTGGATACTGTTTTTGCTTTGGCTCCATTCCTTCATTCTTTCTGGAGTTATTTCTCCACTGATTTCTGGTAGCATATTGGGCACCTACTGACCTGGGGAGTTCCTCTTTCAGTATCCTATCATTTTGCCTTTTCATACTGTTCATGGGGTTCTCAAGGCAAGAATACTTAAGTGGTTTGCCATTCCCTTCTCCAGTGGACCACATTCTGTCAGCCCTCTCCACCATGACCCGCCCGTCTTGGGTTGCCCCTCGGGCATGGCTTAGTTTCGTTGAGTTAGATAAGGCTGTGGTCCTAGTGTGATTAGATTGACTAGTTTTCTGTGGGTGTGTTAGTTGCCTAAAATGGGTAGCCCTTTCCTTCTCCAGGGGACCTTCCTGACCCAGGAATCAAATCCGGGTCTCCCAAGTTGTAGGCAGATTCTTTACCATCTTTTATTTTTTCATAGGAGACATTTAGCAGTGTTAGAGAAATTTTTGGCTGTCACCACTGGGGGGTAGTTGTGCAGTGCTGCTGGTATCTGTCTAGTTAGTAGAGCCCAAGGATGCTCTTAAACATCCTGCAATGCAAGGAGTTGACAATAATGCCAAGGTTGGGAAGCTTTGGAATTAAGACTTAAAGAAAATGAGGGTATCCGCCGTGTGGAGGTGAGGGAAGACCATTCTATGCAAAGAGAACAGCCATGGCAAAAGCCCTAAGGTAGGAGTGTGGCATGCTTTCTGGAGGAACTGAAAGTACACCCAGAAGAGGAACAGGAGATGAGGTAAGATGATTAATATGGGCCAGAACATGTAGTACCTTAGAGGTCGTTGTGGGGACTTTGGCTTTTATTCTGAGCTATTGGAAGTTGCTGGCTCAAGATGAGGACTGCAAATTAACCATAGGGGCCATTGGTGACTACAGCAGAAGCTGTTTTGGTGGAGTAGTGGGGACCTGATTCAAGTGGGTGAACAGAAAGTGAGGAATGGGAGGCAGTGAGTATAGACAATTCTTTTGAGAGTTTTGATACAAAGAGGAACATAGAGATGGAACAGTGGCTGGTGGGGAAAGTGGGGTCGAGAAGGTTACTTTTCTTTTTAAAGGTAGGAGAGTAAGAAAGGCATGCTTGTATATTGATGGGAATCATCCCTTAGTGAGGGATGAAAATGACGTAGGAGAGAAAGAAGGGAGAATTGGTGAAGCAATGAGTTTAAAGAAGTTTATGTTTTTTATTCCTCTGTTTCATTTTAGTGGGATTTTTAAGAGGAATAGTCTGTTATTTTAACTAAAAGGCCCTTTCACTCTTAAAAAATTACTTTATTCAGGTATAATTGACATGCAGCATTGCATAAGTTTAGGATGTACAGTGTGTTGATTTGATGTATTTATGCAGTTGACCCTTGAACAACACAGGGATTGGGCACTGACATTCTGCAGTTGAAAATCCACCTATAACTTTATAGTCAGCCCTCCATATCCTTGGTTTTCCCATATCTGGTTCCAGATCTCGAGTTCCACTAACCCCAGATTAAAATAATCACAGATAGTGTAGTACTTCTTTACTGAAAAAATCCACATGTAAGTGGGCTCACATAGTTCAAACCCATGTTGTTCAAGGGTCAACTGTATATTGTAATATGAAACTTGGCATTCCCATGTAAGAATAAGAGTTTCAGCCTCTATTTTGTAAATAAACAAACCAAGGCCTTGGCTCATACAGTGGAGAAGCTGTATTTCATATTTACTTACCCATTATCTTCCAGGTCAGATTCAGTTTTTCAGTTCCCATCCTTCTAGGACCTCAATGACATTTGAATTTTGCCTCCAGAAAACATTAATTTCCAACCAGCAAGTAAACAGAAGTTGAACCAGTCTTTTAATTTTTTTTTTTAACAATTTAAAGAATATTTACTTTTTGGCTGCATTGGATCTTAGTTGCAATTCATGGGCTCTTCATTGCATCATGCAGGCTCAGTAGTTGGGGCACTTGGGCTTAGTTGCCATGTGGCATGTGGGACACTAGTTCCCCGACCAGGGATTGAACCCATGTCCCCTTAATTGGAAGGTGAATTCTTAACCATGAGACTACCAGGGAAGTCCCCGAACCAGTCTTTCTTTAAATCACCAACTTCAAAATTTGGGAAAATATGTTCAGTATAGTTAAGCATCTTATGTCACATTTATATGAAATTATAGCAAAAGTAATCAAGTGCACCCTTAATTGATTTTTACCCTTTCAGGCAGTACTGGTTTCTGGTGTAACTCTCCTTTCCATGCACAATTTTGGGTTTGTTTGAAAACAGAGTGGACCCCAAACACATGGATTATGAAAACAAGAGGACCTAGTAAATCAGATAATGTGTCCTGTTGTCATAGCAACTGGCTTTTGTTTGAAGGTTGGCTTTAAGGATTTTTGGTATCTCAGCAACTCAATCAGGACTGCTTTTGACCTTTGTTTACCAGGACAACATGAAGGATCTGACTAAGCTGTGGTATAGTTGGCACCTGGTTGCATGAAGAAATACAGAAACAGTGGGCTTACATTAGGAGGTTATAATAAAAATGGAATTATAGCAGCTTAGTAGTATATTAGGAATTGCTGCTAGGAGGAATTCACAGAAATGGAAGATTATTGTTTGCCACATTATGCATACAATAAACTACATTCTACATACAAATTCTACATACAAATACCTTTCCTGTTCTTTCATACCTTCTCTCAATAATAATTATTGAGCACCTGTTGTATGCTAGACTCTGGGTACAATTCTGTGTCTTCATGGAGCATACTGTTTGAGCTACAATGGGTAGGATCCCTTTGTAAGGTCATAGGCAGGGATCATATTTCTTATATCACTGCATTAGTTTGCTAGGGGCGCCATAACAAAATACTGCACAGACTGGGTGGCTCAAACAACATAAACTTGTTTTCTCATAGTTCTGGAGGCTGGAAGTCCCAAGATCAATGTGTCAGCAGGTTTGGTTTCTTTGGAGGCCTCTTTCCTTGGCTTTCAGATGGCTGCCTTTCTGCTGTGTTCTCATGTGGTCTTTCCTCTGTGCACATGTGCATGCCCAATGTCTCTGTGTATCCAAATTTCCTTTTTGTATGGAGATAACAGTCAGATTAGATTAGGGCCCACCCTAATTGCCTCATTTTAACTTAATCACGTCAGTTTAGCTCATAATACTGTATCCTCTGGATCCTCAAAATTCATGTTCTTCTCATATGCAAATACAATCATGCCCATCCCAGCAGCCCAAAATTCTTAACCCATTCCAGCATCAATTCTTAAGTCCTAAATCTTATCTAAATGAAGTATGTATGAGAGATACCAATCAAGGTATAAGTCATCCTGGGCTTCCCAGGTGGCTAGACAGAGGAGCCTGACAGGCTATAGTCCATGGGGTCGCAAAAAGTTGGACACAACTGAGCAACTGAGCATGCATGTGCAGCCCAGGAAGCCCTCACCCACATTGGGCTTCAGCTGGCATAGTGGTAAAGAATCTGCCTGCAATGCAGGAGATGGGGATTTGATCCCTGGGTCGGGAAGATGCCCTGGAGTAAGAAATAACAACCCTGTCCAGTTTTCTTGCCTGGAAAATTCCATGGACAGAGGAGCCTGGCAGGCTGCAGTCCATGTGGTCACAAAGAGTTGGACATGACTAAGTGAGCACACACACACATAATTCATCCTAAGACAAAATTTCTCTTTAGCTGTGAACCTGTGAAATGGAACAAGTTAACTGCTTCCCAAGTATGGGAAGCAGAGGATAGTCATTCCCATTCCAAAAGGAACAAATTGGAAACAAGAAAGGGGTCACAGGTCCCAAGCAAATTTGAAGCCTAGCAGGAAAATTCCATTTTAAGGCTCAAAATAATCCTCTTTGGGTTAATACTGTCCTCCAGGCCCACTGGTGTGGTGGGCCCACTTGGGTGGCAGCCTTGCCGACTGAAACCACCAGGGTTCAGACACCCTAATGGCCTCATTTTAACTTAATCATCTCTTGAAAGACCTCATCTTTAAATCTAGTCACATTCTGAGGTACTGAGGGTTCAACATTTGAATTAGAGGGGAGGGATGTATTTTAGCCCATAGCAGTCACTCAGTATGAGTAATCAGCTGTCAAACTTTGTTAGTTTTGCCTATGTAATAATACTGTTTTCTTCCAATACTATGAAGTACTCCTTTGACAGTCCCCATTGGAGCCCTGCCTTCTGTTTCATGAAGGTGGGTACTGGTGTGAGCTCATAGTCTGCACCAATAGCCAAGGGCACACAATGGCCATCATCATTTTTCATCCCCAGGAATTAACGTAGAGACTCAAGGAATGACAAGGGGCAGCTTCTATAGTAATCCTTACTATCAGTATGCTTTAGTTGGTGTTGAGAGGTTTCAGGGTAAATAGCAGATACAAAGCATCCATGGAATGTTTGTATGCGTTAGAAGGGTTAGGGATGGTGATGAGGAGGAGATGGCCAGGATTCTCTTAACCATGCTGCTGGCATAATCAAACCAAAGGGACAGGCTCCGTTACCAAGTTAGTTATCACGGAAGGACTCTTAAGGTTTTTCCCAAGAACTTTGCCCATGGAAGTTATTAGGTGCTCTACCAAATTCAAAAAGCCAATTTAATAGAGACTAGAATATAGAGCTCCAGTGGCTCAGATGGTAAAGAATCCACCTGCAATACAGGAGACCTGGGTTTGATCCCTAAGTCTAGAAGATCCTCTGGAGAAGGAAATGGCAATGCACTCCAATATTCTTGCCTGGAGAATTCCATGGACAGAGGAGCCTGGAGGGCTACAGTCCAAGGGGATCGCAAAGAGTCAGACATGACTGAGAGACTAATACTTTCACTTTTTTTTCAGAATATGGTCAGAATTTCATAATCCACATAATACTTTTACATTTGTAATACACTTAGAACTTTCAAACATTCCAACATTAAAACATTCTTATGTGATCATCTCAAGTAATTTGTGAAGTAGACTAGAGAAGGAGAGGGTGGCATAGAGGTACCCAAGGCCAGTAAATAAATGCCAAGAGCCGACTCATTGTAAAAGACCCTCATACTGGGAAAGATTGAGGGCAGGAGGAGAAGGGGGTGACAGAGGATGAGATGGTTGGATAGCATCATCGAATCAATGGACATGAGTTAGAGCAAGCTCTGGGAGATGGTGAAGAACAGGGAAGGCTGGCATGTTGCAGTCCATGGGGTTGCAGATTCAGACACGACTTAAGATACTAACAACAACAACAACAGAATAGCAAGGCTAAGGCTTGAACCTACATCATTGATTCCTGGCCTTTTACTCTATAGCTCAAACATTGTTTATTTTCATATGTCCTTGTGTCAAGCTAATGGATAGGGCTCTCTGTAGAGATAACAAGAATTTTAAAACATTTGGGACTCGAAGAAAGGATTTAGTTACCATGGTCATTCTCTTCCATGCCCTTTCTTTCCTTTCTCCTAGGAAGCATGTCTTCTGAGGTGGCATTTGGATGGGTGGGTGGGATATTTGAAACAGAGAAGTATGAAGCGAATTGAAAGGTCATTGTTTACTTGAAATGGAACAAAAGCTTAGTTTAGCTCCTTGGTTACAACAAGAATAAGTGTCACAGTTTCTTTAGAGAATTATTAAAGATGCTCAAACCAGAGAAAGTGCCATGTCTATGGCACTTTAGGATTTGTCAAAACCCAATAAGCAAAGCAATGCTTCTGCTGAAATGTGAAAGTAACATTTTTTTTGGTTCTACAGAACATTGCTTTATGTTAAGTGTTATTTATAATAGGATTTGAGAAATGTACCTTCTTGTCTGACTGCTGCAGGGCTGATTACCATAGAGCTTGAAGAGAAAATTATCAGAGATGAGTTTTTGCTTGACTCCTGATTTTGTGCTCTGGGCATGAGGAGCTCTCTGTTCAGGAGGAGCTCTCTGTTCAGAAGGAAGCTGTAAAGGAGTTTTTCACCAAAGGGCCAGGAGCAGTCTGTGACTTAACATCACTTTACCTCCAGGAAAGGTAAACCTGGGATAGCCCCACAGCAAGCCAGAGGCTGATGGCTT
>NW_011472936.1:40103-40352 GCF_000754665.1 Bison bison bison
ATGCCCGGTGGACAGCAGCCTTCGACGGTACACTGCTTACCTTCTGGGGAGAAATTAAGAGTTGTTGTTGTTCCTCTGCCGTGGGAAAGAGCATGCACTGTATCCACAACTGTGGGGAGGAAGGGAAAGTATTCTGGAGTGGTCAGAGTTGGATCCTGATGGTTTTCCAAAAGAGGTCCCAATAACTAATCTCCCCCCCTTTTATTTTTAAATTGAAGTATAGTTGATTTATGTGATGTGAGTGAAAGT
>NW_011472936.1:40452-41003 GCF_000754665.1 Bison bison bison
GCTGATGGCTTGGTATATCCTGGGTTGTGGATTAGTGAGGCAGAGCTGCTGATGGCTGAGTGACTGCATGTACCTCCATCCCCTGAGAGGGGAACACCAGCATAGCTCTCAGGGCCATGCCATGGAGGCTTTGTCTCCTAGCTGAGATGCTGGGGGCTCCTTCTCCAGCCAACCACAGAGATAGGTTGGCCTGCCATTCCAAAGGGCTGTCTTCTTTTATTCTTTTGTAGCACAGTGACCCATTACAGCCATCAGCAGTCCCCCTACTAGCTCCTCTTTGGGGACCCCCACATCTTTGAAGATCTCCTAGGCTTGAAGTTCTGCATGTCTCTGGATGCCTTTTTCCAGGTCAACACTGCTGGTGCAGAGATGCTGTATCGGACTGTGGGCGAGCTGAGTGGAGTGAACTCTAACACCATCCTCCTTGACATCTGCTGTGGAACTGGCAAGTGGCAGCCCAGGGCAGAATCTGCATGCAGCTTATCTCCCTACCATCTACCCTGCACCCAGGGCCCTTGCAGACTGGGAGGTTGTGGTAGTGGTATAGGCAT
>NW_011472936.1:41103-43504 GCF_000754665.1 Bison bison bison
CCTTATAAATTATTACGAAATATTGAGTGTAGTTCCCTGTCCTAAACAATAGGTCCTTGTTGGTTACCTATTTTATATATAGTAGTATGTATCTGTTGATTTATCCCTCCTGAATTTATCCCAAACTCCTAATTTATCCCTCCTGAATCATTCTTTTTTTCTATCCAGAAAAAGCCTAAAGAAAGGAATAAGCCTAGTTGATAGAAAGGGAACTTGGCAAAGCTTTAATATAAAAGAGCCTTCTTGACATTAGACTTACGAGGCATCATAACATAATACAGTCAGTTTCAAACTATTTTTAGCAATAAGATCTTTTCTTTGAACAAAATCTTCTGCCAAATGCAACATAGAAAAAAGATTTTATCTCCCCCTCTACCTCACCCCCAGACAGTTCCTGAGGCTCTGTGTGAAAGCCTCCAATACAGCAGAAGGAGCACTTGAGTTATAGTCAAGGTTTTCTTCTTGGTATAGGTCCTTAAATACTGTGTGAGTTGCTGAGTTGTAAAATAATACATCTAGTCTCTCAGGTGAAAGTCTCACTGAGATACTGCAAGGGAAGTGCATTGGAAAAAATGAAGCAGGTCTAAAGCATTTCTTTCATTGTTAGGCAGAAATATGCTAGATCCAATGGGAAGATCCCTGGCTTCTGCATGTTTCCATAAAGCTGAAGTTCCCCACCCCCAACTGCTGGGCTTGTTCTTTTTTTTTTTTTCATTTATTTATTTTTATTTGAAGGATAATTGCCTTACAATATTGTGTTGGTTTCTACCAAACATCAGCATGAATCAGCCATAGTTTTGCCCATGTCCCCTCCCACTTGAACATCTCTCTCACCTCCCTCTCCATCCCACCCCTCTAGGTTGTTACCAAGCCCTGGTTATGGCATGTGGGCCTCTCTCTTGCAGGCATCACCAACTGTTAATTCCACCCTGGTCAAGCAGAGATTTTGCCACAGCTATTAAAGTCAAAGGAAGATGGGCAGTCAATTGTTGCTGTGGTGAACCCAGCCTGGGCAGGACTGTGTAAGGATGACTAGCTTTCCTGTTACAGAGCAAGTTAGGCGTTTCCATAATGTCCACCAGCTTTGGTTCTTCACATCTACACCTTGGTAAGGCTGCTCTTAGTGGGCTGGCTCTGAACCTGCTTCTCCTCTTTATTCCTAACCAGTCCTGTGTGCTTACCAGTTGGGAGTTTGTGATAACCTGGACCATGATAGTTTAATTATATTAATAGCAACATGTTTCCTCCTTCAGACAATCACAACTGCGGGGCCATCCACACTCTAGTTTTTGTTTCCTACAAGCCCCATGGTGAAACCACAAGGAACATCATTGAGTGAGTCTTGACTTCATTTTCAGATTATCTTTTCCTGATGATCAAAGTAATCCTTAATGTTATGTTTATTGTGCAGAATTTGGAAAGCATAGAGAAGGGAAAAGAAATAAAAAAGACATTATACTATCATCAAGTGTTAGTTATGGGGCCAGATCATGGATGAGGCAAGTAAAGCAACCCACATTGGGTATAAAATTTAAGAGGATAACCCAAATCTTAATAATCAAGACACATTTAAAAATTATTTATGTATTTATTAATTTTTGGCTGCACTGGGGTCTTTGTTGCTGTGCTGGGGCCTTCTCTTAAGACAGAGCATGGGCTTTAGGTATGAGGGCTCAGCAATTGTGGTGCACAGGCCCAGCTGCCTTGAGGCATGTGGAATCTTCCTAGACAAGGGATCAAACTGTTGTCCCCCTCGTTGGCAGACAGATTCTTAACCACTGGACCACCAGGGAAATCCTCAAGAACATTTTTAATGCAATATTTAAAAAATTAAAATTAGTCCAAAATATCTGTGAACAAAATACTAAGTTTTTTACTAAGTGAGATTCATTCCTGTACTTGCTAAACCATGCCTTATTCATCTTACTCTAGTCCTGGCCCTACTTTCAATAAAACTTTATTTATAAAAGCAGGCAGCCAGTCTGCAGGTCATAGTTTTATAATTTGATTTTCTAGATTATTGTATGAAGATATCATTTGTCTTGATTACTGAGTTTGGGGCACCCTTTTACATTTTGCACCCACAGTGAATGCCTCCTGCTTTATTCCTAGTTCTGACCCTGGTCAATTATTTTGATCTTTGAAATGTTCTTTTCTTGTAATCTATCTCTCTCTCTCTTTTTACATAAGTAACATAACTTCTTTGTAATATTTAAACAATGTAGGTAATCATAAAGTACAAATGAGGGAATTCCTTTGCAGTCCAGTGATTAGGACTCTGTGCTCTCACTGTCAAGGGCCCGGCTTCACTCCCTGGATGGGGAACGAAGATCCCACAAGCTGTATGGTGTGGCATAAATAGATAGGCAGACAGATAAATTAAAGATGATGTACCTAGATG
>NW_011472936.1:43604-44066 GCF_000754665.1 Bison bison bison
ATAGATAAGTAAACCTAATCAAGAATATAGTCTTAAATGAGAAAAAGAGTATAACTATAGGCATGAAGGCATTTTTAAAAATTTAAAGAAGTACTTTGTATAACTCCCTCCTAATACTTTGAAAACCTAGGTGAAATGGAAGATTTTTGAGAAGAATGCAAAGGCTAATATTAATTCTAGAAGCTATAGTAAACTTTAACATACCAGTACCCACAAGAAAAAATTAAGAAAGTAGTTAAAGAGCTTCTTCTACCCAAAATAAAGTCATGAAGCCCATATATTTTCACACTCTTATTTCCTTCTCTTTTCTTGAATACTCTTCCAGTTGTCCTTTATTTTCATTATACAGTTTAAAAATGTTTATATATATATTTATGAAGGTGGGACCTCAAATCACTGAGGAACAAATGAACTACTTAATAGATTAGATGGTGGTTGACAACTGGGAAGCCAAGGCAAAAA
>NW_011472936.1:44166-44445 GCF_000754665.1 Bison bison bison
TATGAAAATTCAGAAGCCATATAATAAAAGGTTGTTAAGTGTGGCTACATAAAACATAATTTCCTTTGTTACACAATACACAAAAATGATTTCAAAATGGATTTAAAGAACTAAATATAAGAACCTGAAACATGGGAGTACATCTCTTTGACCTTGGGTTAGGCAAAGCCTTCTTAGAAATAACATCAAAGACCTAAGGAACAGCTACAAGAATGTGTGTGTGTGTGTGTGTGTGTGTGTGTGTAATTGAACATCATCAAAGGTAAAAAAAAAAATAAC
>NW_011472936.1:44944-45775 GCF_000754665.1 Bison bison bison
GCAAAGAGTCAGATACGACTTAGCGACTGAACAACAACAGGGCAGAGGATCGGGGGTTTGAGGAGAAATGGGGAGTGACTGCTAAGGAGTTAATGAAAATATTTCAAAATTGATTGTTGTTATAGATGCATAACCCTGTGACTATACCAAAAACCACTGAACTGAATAAATGATTGTGCTTTATGGTATCTGAATTATATTACAATAAAATAGTTTAGAAAATCAATAACTTGCTTGATAAAAAACATCAAAAGCAAAGAGAGGAGAAAACATACAAACTGGAAAAAATTTGCAGTTCATATCACAAAGGCTTTTTTCCTTAATTTAGAATAAACTCCTGGAAATAGATAAGAAAAAACACAATAGCCTAAAAGGAAAATGAATGCATGATATAAAAAAAAAACAAAAATGTGTTTATGACCCACGAGAGGAAGTTCAGTGTCTTCCATTACAGTGAAAATGCAAATTAAAACTACCCTGAGATACCATTTTTATATCTTAGATTGGCAATTTCATAAATTTGATAATGTACTGTTGGCAGTACTGTGGGGAAACACAAATCCTAAAAATTTACCAATCAGGTGTAAATTAGCACTATCTCTATGGAGGGAAATTTAGCAATATGGATTAAAATTATAAATGTGTACATACCCTTTGACACAGTAATTCCATTCCTGAGGCTTTGTCCTACAAATATACTGACATACATTGATTGATTGATTGCAATATTGTAACAGCAAATGATGAAATAGCCTAAAAGCCCCATCAGTGAGGAACTAAGTTAAATTAAATATGCTACATCCCATACAATCAAATACCATTTTTTCCTAA
>NW_011472937.1:0-573 GCF_000754665.1 Bison bison bison
ACCTATGTGATTTTGGGCATGTGACCTCTTAATTTTCTCATCTGCACAGTGGGTATAATACTACTACTTATCCCATCAAGTAGTAGTAAATTAACTGAGTTTATATATGTAACAATCGTTAGAACAGAACCTGGTACATAGAAAGCCATCTAAAATTTTAATTTTTATCATTGTCATTAGTTATTTGAGTCTAATGGTTCTTTGTCCTGCAGTAGTAGTGAAACAGTAACCATCATACTGAAGGAATTGAGATTGATTTATTTCCTTTAAAAGCAATCCTTATTTTTTATTGCTCTAATTTACTATTAAGACAATAGTACTGCTTTGTAATCTTTGATTAGAATCACACTCCTCATAAAATATGGGCTATCGGTTAAGAAGCAAAAGGTTGGTACTGTTTCATGTTCCTCATTACTCTTTTTAGCCAGTTACCAAGCAACCAGATGTAAATAATTTATAAATTAAACCTTGACTTTTTCAGATAATTTGAGGTAATTTATAATGTTAATATGCATTTGTTAAGATCAAGGTGAGAGATCAGAAACCAATTTGGAAAAGAATAAAGATAATTAT
>NW_011472938.1:0-763 GCF_000754665.1 Bison bison bison
GACAATAAGGAAGGCTGAGCACTGAAGAATTGATGCTTCCAAACTGTGGTGCTGGAGAAGACTCTTGAGAGTCCCTTAAGCTGCAAAGAGGTCAAACCAGCCAATCCTAAAGGAAATCAACCCTGAATACTCATTGGAAGGACTGATGCTGACACTGAAGCTCTAATATTTTAGCCATATTATGGGAAGAGTTGACTCATTGGAAAAGACCCAATGCTGGGAAAGATTGAAGACCAAAGCAGAAGGGAGCAACAGAGGATGAGATGGTTAGATAGTATCACTGACTCAGTGAACATAAGTCTGAGAAAACTCCAGGAGACAGTGAAGGACCTGGAAGCCTGGGGTGCTACAGTTTTGTTATTGTTCAGTTGCTCAATCACGTCTGATTCTTTGCCACTTCATCGACTGCAGCGTGCCAGACCTCTTTGCTACTGTTTAGGGGTCACAAAAAGTCAGACATGACTTAGTGACCAAACTATACAATGGAATATTAAAAAGAAAGATGTATCTATATATGCAAGAATTTTGATAATTCTCATAAACATTACATTAAATGAAAAATATTAGAGACAAAAAGACACATATAAATGAATTTATTTATATGACATTCTAGAAAAGAAAACAATGTAGAAAAAGATGTCATAAGTTATTGCCAGAAAGAAAAGTATGGTCAGGAGTTTAACTGCAGTATACCATAAGGGACTTTCTGTGTGATGGAAATATTCTGTATTTCAATTATAGTAGTGGGTATATGATGGTATAC
>NW_011472939.1:0-649 GCF_000754665.1 Bison bison bison
GACATCTTTTTCTACATTGTTTTCTTTTCTAGAATGTCATATAAATAAATTCATTTATATGTGTCTTTTTGTCTCTAATATTTTTCATTTAATGTAATGTTTATGAGAATTATCAAAATTCTTGCATATATAGATACATCTTTCTTTTTAAGGTTATCATATTCCATTGTATAGTTTGGTCACTAAGTCATGTCTGACTTTTTGTGACCCCTAAACAGTAGCAAAGAGGTCTGGCACGCTGCAGTCGATGAAGTGGCAAAGAATCAGACGTGATTGAGCAATTGAACAATAACAAAACTGTAGCACCCCAGGCTTCCAGGTCCTTCACTGTCTCCTGGAGTTTTCTCAGACTTATGTTCACTGAGTCAGTGATACTATCTAACCATCTCATCCTCTGTTGCTCCCTTCTGCTTTGGTCTTCAATCTTTCCCAGCATTGGGTCTTTTCCAATGAGTCAACTCTTCCCATAATATGGCTAAAATATTAGAGCTTCAGTGTCAGCATCAGTCCTTCCAATGAGTATTCAGGGTTGATTTCCTTTAGGATTGGCTGGTTTGACCTCTTTGCAGCTTAAGGGACTCTCAAGAGTCTTCTCCAGCACCACAGTTTGGAAGCATCAATTCTTCAGTGCTCAGCCTTCCTTATTGTC
>NW_011472940.1:0-701 GCF_000754665.1 Bison bison bison
CAGCCTTATTCTGTGCCAACCCAGGTGCCGCCTGTGGCCTCCTTCCATCCATCCATCTGCCATCCCTCCTGGTGCTATTCTCTGGGCAGAGGGGAAGTTTGAAAACCACCACCCTCCCCACCTCACACAGTGATGCTGATAGTTGATCATCCCTGCAAACATGCCTGCCTCTGACCCCACTGAGGACAGAGGGGCTAGGAGTTCAGAAACCAGTGAGGGCTGGAGTGGTCAAGGTTTTTGTAGTAAGGACAGCTAGCTGGGCCCTAGCAAGTAGTTAGGATTGTTTAGATAAAGAGAAGAAAGCAGGGGGAAGGTGGAAGGGAGTTCAGATAAGGAGAATGCAAAACACAAGGCTCCTAGGACATTCTCATGATATCGTGGTTTAATTCATGGTTCCAGGGTTTAATTAAACCAATGCATCCAAGGCAGGATGACACAGTCCCTCCCTTTAGGATGGATAAGATCAGTTGTAGAGCCCTTTGAGAACCCAATTGAGTTAAGCTTCCTTGTGAGAAGACAAGAGGAGTCGATGAGGATAGTTGAGCACGAGAGGGAGACGGTTAAAGCTGGGTTGGACCAAGAGGACTCTGCCAAACAGGCTAGAGGAGAAACAGACTGACCCAAGAAGACTGGCTTGATGGCTGTTAAGGGTCTGATTCATAGAGCCTGGCCTAGGGTGTGGTAGGAATGGGGAAGAAGAG
>NW_011472941.1:0-605 GCF_000754665.1 Bison bison bison
AGTGTTTGAAAGTGCCCCTGAAGGGTTGTTTCAAAAATGAGGATGGGGAACACATGTATACCTGTGGCGGATTGATTTCGATATTTGGCAAAACTAATAAAATTTTGTAAAGTTTAAAAATAAAAAAAAAAAGGATGATAACAAGGGAAGAAGTTACTTTCACAAGAAAGAAAGTTACTGTCTTCTGTTTGTTGCTGTGTTTTGAATGCTATACCTTTACATTTCTTCTACTTTATTTCTGAAAGATATCTGTGAAAATTACTTATCTCTGTGGCAGAGGTTCTCAACTGGGAACTATGTTTGGGCTCCCAGGGGTATTTGGCAAGGTCTGGAAGCACTTCTGATTGTCATGAGGTGGAAAGGTAACACAGGCGGTAGAGGTACTACTGCAATAGGCAGGAGCAGAGATACGCTGCTAAACATCCTACAATGCGTAGAAGAGGCTCCACAACAGAGAATTATCCAGTCTAAAATGTCAGTAGTATGAGACTGAGAAAAAACTTGCTTTATAGTAAGCTCCTGAAATCTAGAAGGAATCTATTTATTGACAAGACACTTACTTCTGCTGGGTCTTATCCTATTATCTAAGAATGAAAGAGTTCATG
>NW_011472942.1:0-717 GCF_000754665.1 Bison bison bison
ATTCTGGTCTGGATGAAGCACAAGCTGGAATCAAGATTGCTAGGAGAAATATTAATAACCTCAGATATGCAGAGGATAGAACTTTTATGGCAAAAGTGAAAAAGAACTAAAGAGCCTCTTGTTGAAAGTGAAAGAGTTTAAAAAGCTGGTTTAAAACTCAACATTCAAAAGACAAAGATCATGGCATCCGGTCCCATCACTTCATGGCCAATAGATGAGGAAACAATGAAAACGTGAAAGACTTTATTTTTGGGGGCTCCAAAATCACTGCAGATGGTGGCTGCAGCCATGAAAATAAAAGATGCTTGCTGCTTGTAAGAAAAGCTATGACCAACCTAGACAGCATATTAAAAAGCAGATATATTGCTGAAAAAAGTTCTGTCTAGTCAAAGCAATGGTTTTTCCAGTAGTCATGTATGGATATGAAAGTTGGACTGTAAAGAAAACTGAGAGCCAAAGAATGATGCTTTTGAACTGTGGTGTGGGAGAAGACTTGCGAGTACCTTGAACTGCAAGGAGATCAAACCAGTCAATCCTAATGGAAATCAGTCCTGAATATTCATTGGAAGGACTGATGCTGAAGCTGAAGCTCCAATATTTTGACTACCTGATGTGAAGAACTGACTCCTTGGAAAGATCCTGATGCTTGGAAAGACTGAAGGCACGAGGAGAAGGGGATGTCAGAGGATGAGATGGATGTGAGTTTGAGGAAGCTCC
>NW_011472943.1:0-739 GCF_000754665.1 Bison bison bison
GCATCAGAGACTTTTCCAGTGAGTCAACTCTTCACATCAGGTGGCAAAGTATTGGAGTTCAGCTTTAGTATCATTCCTTCCAAAGAAACCCAGGACTGATCCCTTTAGAATGGACTGGCTGGATCTCCTTGCAGTCCAAGGGACTCTCAAGAGTCTTCTCCAACACCACAGTTCAAAAGCATCAATTCTTCGGCACTCAGCTTTCTTCCCAGTCCAACTCTCACATCCATACACGACCACTGGAAAAACCATAGTCTTGACTAGATGGACCTTTGTTGGCAAAGTAATGTCTCTGTTTTTGAATATGCTATCTAGGTTGGTCATAACTTTCTTTCCAAGGAGTAAGCGTATTTTAATTTTATGGCTGCAGTCACCATCTGCAGTGATTTTGGAGCCCCCAAAAATAAAATCTGACACTATTTCCACTGTTTCCCCATCTATTTCCTATGAAGTAATGGGACGAGATGCCATGATCTTTGTTTTCTGAATGTTGAGCTTTAAGCCAACTTTTTCACTCTCCTCTTTCACTTTCATCAAGAGTCTTTTTAGTTCCTCTTCATGTTCTGTCATAAGGGTGGTGTCATCTGCATATCTGAGGTTATTGATATTTCTCCCAACAATCTTGATTCCAGCTTGTGCTTCTTCCAGCCTAGCGCTTCTCATGATGTAGTCTTCATATAAGTTAAATAAGCAGGGTGACAATATACAGCCTTGACGTACTCCTTTTCCTATTTGGAAC
>NW_011472944.1:0-544 GCF_000754665.1 Bison bison bison
GCATTGATGTTAATAATAATAATAATCTTTACTTTAGAAAAGCATTTTAGATTTGACAATGTGCTTTCATTGAGATTATCTGTTTTATATTTATCAAAAACCTGTGTAATACATATTATTATTACATTTATGAGTAAAGATACAGTTAGTGCTCAGAGAGGTTTTGTAACTTGCCCCAAGTCATGAAGCTTAAATATAAAGGTAAGACACAAATGAATGTTTTTTGACTTTAGTCCAATGATCTTTCTGTATCTCACACTGTTCGTGTAACCAACTAGTTGAGTATTTGACTTGTTAAGAGCAGAATCAATAGAGGATTATAAGGCAATGTGGCATTGCACAAATTTACATCTGAATTTGAATTTAGGCTTTGCCATTCATTGAATGGTATTAGGCAAATCGTTTAACCTCTGTGAACATCTATCAATTGAGTATATCAATGCCTGCCTTTTAGGGTTATTTTAAGGATTATAAAGTTTGTAAAGTTCTGGCATATAGTAGATAATCAAGGGCAGCTCTTACAACTTTGGAGGCTGTGTCTTTG
>NW_011472945.1:0-562 GCF_000754665.1 Bison bison bison
AAGCCCCTTTCAACAAAGAATAGGAAGCAATGCTAATTAAGCTCTTAGACTGAAAGCACATGAAAACTGAGGCTGTGGCGAAAGAGGATGGAGACCGAGGGACAGGAGTTCTGGTCCTCCTAGCCATTAAGGCGTGTGTGACCTTGGGCCAATCACTCTTGTTATTAAATTTTAGTCTTCTCATCTGACTCATTGGAAAAAAGATGAATGGTTCTTCACAAGGATTATAAGGTCATGATGGGTGCCTATAAACTATGTTCAGCATTTCATTAAGCCTAAGGGAAATGGCTTAAACCTAAGCCCAGATAACCAATGACGGTGTGATCACTCACCTAGAACCAGACATCCTGGAGTGCGAAGTCAAGTGGGCCTTAGGAAGCATCACTACGAACAAAAATAGTGGAGGTAATGCTCTGAAAGAGCTGCACTCAATATGCCAGCAAATTTGGAAAGTTCAGCAGTGGCCACAGGACTGGAAAAGGTCAGTTTTCATTCCAATCCCAAAGAAAGGCAATGCCAAAGAATTTTCAAACTACCGCCAACTGCACTCATCTCACATGCT
>NW_011472946.1:0-567 GCF_000754665.1 Bison bison bison
TTTTGTCTTTTGCTTTTTTCACAGCTTTGAGAGGCTGCCCACACTCCTTGGTTCATGATTCCATTCAAAAGTGGCCATCCTGGGCCTAATTCTCACACTGCCATCTGTCTGAATCTCTCTTTTGTAAATGCGTCTCCTGTTGACTGATTTATCTCCTGCCTCTGTCTCCCACTATTAAGTTTCCTTGTGATTACAAGGGGTTTACCTTGATAATCCAGGATAATCTTACTATTTTAAGGTCTTCTTCTTAGGAACTGTAATTACCATTGACTATATAAGATAACATATCATAGTTTCCTGAAATTAAGGTGTGGATGTCTTTGTTCAGTGAGGCATTTTCTGTGTACCACAATCACTAGTATGAAATGCAGGCCTCCTGCTCTTTTTCTATCTCTTCTTGCATACTCAGTAACTTTTGCCTCAATGAGAAATCACATTTTAGTTTTTTTGGAGACATTTTAAAAACAATGCTAATATGGGACTTCCTTGGTGGTCCATTGGTTAAGAATCTGCCTGCCAATGCAGGAGACAGGAGTTTGATCCTTGGTCCAAGAAGGTCCCTCATGC
>NW_011472947.1:0-559 GCF_000754665.1 Bison bison bison
TCCTCTTTCAGTTTCATCAAGAGTACTCTTTAGTCCTTTGCTTTCTGCCATAAGGGTGGTGTCATCTGTGTATCTGAGGTTATTGATATTTCTCCCAGCAATCTTGATTCCAGCTTGTGTTTCATCCAGCCCAGCATTTCGCATGATGTACTCTGCATGTAAGTTAAATAAGCAGGGTGACAATATACAGCTTTGACATACTCCTTTCCCGATTTGGAACCAGTCCGTTGTTCCACGTCTGGTTCTAACTGTTGTTTCTTGACCTGCATACAAATTTCTCAGGAGGCAGGTAAGGTGGTCTGGTATTTCCATCTCTTGAAGAATTTTCCAGTTTGTTGTGATCCACACAGTCAAAGGCTTTGATGTAGTCAATAAAGATGTTTTTCTTGAATTCTCTTGCTTTTTCTATGATCCAATGGATGTTGGTAATTTGATCTCTGGTTCCTCTGCCTTTTCTAAATCCAGCTTGAACATCTGGAAGTTCTTGGTTCATGTACTGTTGAAGCCTGACTTGGAGAATTTTGAGCATCACTTTGCTAGCGTGTGAGATGAGTGCAAT
>NW_011472948.1:0-585 GCF_000754665.1 Bison bison bison
AAGAACCAGCTTTTGGCTTTGTTGATTTTTGCTATGGTCTCTTTTGTTTCTTTTGCATTTATTTCTGCCCTAATTTTTAAGATTTCTTTCCTTCTACTAACCCTGAGGTTCTTCATTTCTTCCTTTTCTAGTTGCTTTAGGTGTAGAGTTAGGTTATTTATTTGACTTTTTTCTTGTTTCTTGAGGTATGCCTGTATTGCTATGAACTTTACCCTTAGGACTGCTTTTAAAGTGTACCACAGGTTTTGAGTTGTTGTGTTTTCATCTTCATTAGTTTCTATGCAAATTTTGATTTCTTTTTTGATTTCTTCTGTGATTTGTTGGTTATTCAGCAGCGTGTTATTCAGCCTCCATATGTTGGAATTTTTAATAGTTTTTCTCCTGTAATTGAGATCTAATCTTACTGCACTGTGGTCAGAAAAGATGCTTGGAATGATTTCTATTTTTTTGAATTTACCAAGGCCAGTTTTATAGCCCAGGATGTGATCTATCATGGAGAAGGTTCCATGTGCCCTTGAGAAAAAGGTGAACTTCATTGTTTTGGGATGAAATGTCCTATAGATATCAATTAGGTCTAACTGGTCT
>NW_011472949.1:0-533 GCF_000754665.1 Bison bison bison
GAAGCCTGGCTTAGAGAATTTTGAGCATTACTTTACTAGCGTGTGAGATGAGTGCAATTGTGCGGTAGTTTGAGCATTCTTTGGAATTGCCTTTCTTTGGGATTGGAATGAAAACTGACCTTTTCCAGTCCTTGGCCACTGCTGAGTTTTCCAAATTTGTTCGCATATTGAGTGCAGCACTTTCACAGCATCATCTTTCAGGATTTGGAATAGTTCAACTGGAATTCTATCACCTCCACTAGCTTTGTTCACAGTGATGCTTTCTAAGGCCCACTTGACTTCACATTCCAGGATGTCATGTATGGATGTGAGAGTTGGACTGTGAAGAAGGCTGAACGCTGAAGAATTGATGCTTTTGAACTGTGGTGTTGGAGAAGACTCTTGAGAGTCCCTTGGACTGCAAGGAGATCCAACCAGTCCATTCTGAAGGAGATCAGCCCTGGGATTTCTTTGGAAGGAATGATTTCTAGTACTTTGGCCACCTCATGCAAAGAGTTGACTCATTGGAAAAGACTCTGATGCTGGGAGGCTGA
>NW_011472950.1:0-511 GCF_000754665.1 Bison bison bison
CTTACACTGTTGTGGGAATGCAAACTAGTACAGCCACTATGGAGAACAGTGTGGAGATCCTTAAAAAACTGGAATAGAACTGCCTTATGATCCAGCAATCCCACTGCTGGGCATACACACTGAGGAAACCAGAAGGGAAAGAGACACGTGTACCCCCAATGTTCATCGCAGCACTGTTTATAATAGCCAGGACATGGAAGCAACCTAGATGTCCATCAGCAGGTGAATGGATAAGAAAGCAGTGGTACATATACACAATGGAGTATTACTCAGCCATTAAAAAGAATACATTTGAATCAGTTCTAAGGAGGTGGATGAAACTGGAGCCTATTATACAGAGTGAAGTAAGCCAGAAGGAAAAACACCAATACAGTATACTAACACATATATATGGAATTTAGAAAGATCGTAACGATAACCTGGTGTACGAGATAGCAAAAGAGACACTGATGTATAGAACAGTCTTATGGACTCTGTGGGAGAGGGAGAGGGTGGGAAGATTTGGGAGAAT
>NW_011472951.1:0-512 GCF_000754665.1 Bison bison bison
AATTCAGTAAAGTTTCAGGATACAAAGTTAATACACAGAAATCTGTTGCATTTCTATACACTAACAATGAAAGATCAGAAGGGGAAATTAAAGAAACATTCCCATTTACTATCACATCAAAAAGAATAAAACACCTGTGAATAACCTAATTAAGAAGACAAAAGACCTATATTCTTAAAACTAGAAAATGTTGATGAAAGAAACTGAAGATGACAAAAACAGGTGGAGAGATGTCCCATGTTCTAAGATTGGAATAATCAATGTTTTCAGAATGACTGTACTGCCCAAGGCAATTACAAATTCAGGGTAATCTCTATCAAATTGCCAATGGCATTTTTTCACAGAAGACAAAAAATTCTTTAAATTTGCATAGAGACACAAAAGCAATCTTGGGAAAGTAAAATAGAGCTGAAGGAATCAGGCTCCTTGACTTCAGATTATACTGTTAATACAAAGCTACAGTAAACAAACTAAATAGACATTTCTCCAAAGAAGACATACAGATGTCTAAC
>NW_011472952.1:0-986 GCF_000754665.1 Bison bison bison
TGATGTCATATGAGATGATGCCTCTTCATAGGATGGTGTCAGCTAGGCCAAAACAAAAGAACTGGAAGGAAGGAGAGAGCAGGGGCCACGATGGGGAGATCAAGGAACCGACAGCCTGCTACAGTGTCCACTGGAAGTTTCCAGCTTCTAATGCAGTTTCAGTTTGGAGGGAAGTGTCTCCAAAGTGAGGGTAGAGTGAAGGTATGTTGCTGCTGCTGCTAAGTCGCATCAGTCATGTCCGACTCTGGGCGACCCCATCAACGGCAGCCCACCAGGCTTCTCCATCCATGGGGTTTCCCAGGCAAGAGTACTGGAGTGGGTTGCCATTGCCTTCTCCTGAGGGTAAGTTGAGGCTAAGATTTTAGAAGAATAAATTAAGTTGAGGTCATGTAGAAGCAGACTCAGTGTAGACCAGAGTTTCTCACATTTGAATTAGTTGCCTGGGGATCTTGTGGGAAGTGTACTTGCTGAGCAGGAGATCTGAGATTCTGTGTTTCTAACAGGCTTTCTGAGTAGCAAGGGTGTAGCCTTGCCTTTAGAGAAATCTGGAAGAGGAGCATCGGATAGTGCAGGACAGAACAGGATCGAGAAAAAGCATTATTTTGTTTTTCTTTCTGAGCATGTTTATAGCCAGAGGGAAGCAAAGAGTTGCAGTAGCAATTACAGGTATAAGATACCATTGCTAAGCAAAGAGGGAGAAAGAAGTGGTGGAGATGATCCATAGAAGGAATGTAAAGGGGGAGGAATTTAGACCACAGATCCAGAGATTACCCTTTGGAGAGGAGAGATTCTAGTGACAGGAGGAAGGGAGGAAAGTAAGTCCTTAGGGAGGTGAGTTTGGAGTTGATGAGGACACTTGAGAGAATTCCTTCTAGATGGCTCCAGTGTATTTCCACTGAAAAGAGAAAAAGTCATTGTTGCTCCAGAGAATACTGGGGGTGGGGGAGAAGGGTGGTGGTGCTAGAAGTAGGGGAAACCCCACCCCT
>NW_011472952.1:4603-7472 GCF_000754665.1 Bison bison bison
ATTTGAATTTCTGGTTTAATACTGTTTTCTATTCTTTAACAACATAATACAGTTTGCTGCAGAGTTCATAACAAATAAAATTTCCTTTCAAAAGTAGCCTTTTAGAATCAACAGATGATCACTTAAGTTTTTATAGCACTTCAATGAGAAAACTTAAAATATTGTTAGAATCTATTATAATTTATCGCTTGTGTTTGGAATTGAGGCAAAAAACTCTCTTGGCTATTGTTTACTTCTTCCATTTTTATAATTTCTTTACATGATAAAGAAGGTGAGATCAAATACTGAATACTAGGATTAAAGAATTGAATTTATGAACAATAGGACAATGATAGTCCCTGACCTAGATACGTGTAAAGAGAAAGCATTGCCAGTGGTCAAGGTTTTCCATTGAAATTGCCAGTCACTGACGCCAAGACTAAAGATTCATTCTGTCTGATATCTCGGCATAGTTGACTTCAGTTCAATTCAGTTCAGTTCAGTTGCTCAGTCATGTCCAATTCTTTGTGACCCTGTGGACTGCAGCACGCCAGGCCTCCCTGTCCGTCACCAGTTCTCGGAGTTTACCCAAACTTAGGTCCATTGAGTCGGTGATGCCATCCAACCATCTCATCCTCTGGCGTCCCCTTCTCCTCCTGCCCCCAATCCTTCCCAGCATCAGGGTCTTTTCAAATGAGTCAGCTCTTCGCATCAGGTGGCCAAAGTATTGGAGTTTCAGCTTCAACATCAGTTCTTCCAATGAACACTCAGGACTGACCTCCTTTAGGATGGACTTAGGGATGAATATTCAGCGACAGAGTAGGTCATAGAATCAGCCCAACTGCCTATTAAAAGAATTGAACCTTCCAGATGGGACCTTTGGTGTTAGGGTACAAATAATAACTTTATAACTTATTTCATTTCCAGGTGGGAAATCAGTAAATATGATTAAAAATGCTTTATCCACTTTCATCGGTGGCTGTTAAGATTTAATATAACTGAATGTAGGGGTTTCCCAGGTAGCTCAGCTGGTAAAGAATCCACGAGCAATACAGGAGACCCCGGTTCAATTCCTGGGTCAGGATGTTCCCCTGGTGAAAAGGATAGGATACCCACTCCAGTATTGTTGGGAGACCTGGGTTCAATCCCTGGGTTGGGAAGATCCCCTGAAGGAGGTTGTGGCAACCCACTCCATATTCTTGGCTGGAGAGTCCCCGTGGACAGAGGATCTGGGCAGGCTACAGTCCTAGGGGATGCAAAGAGTCACAGACAGGACTGAGCACACATGTAACTGAAGGTAAGCAGGTAATATGTATCGACGTATAACATTATCATTATATATAATTTGCATTTATTTAGGAATTGGTTCCTCTTTCTGATTGGTGTTAATAGATTTTGGCTCCTAGTAATATAAAGTTTGTCTGTTCTCCAGATATTAGTCCTTAAAAAAAAAAAGCTTTCAAATGTGCTGTAGGGACTCCCTGTTTAAGATACACTCATGGGAAATATTTTTAAGGGAAGCCAGCCTTTATAACATTAAAAACCATCTCCTAATTCATTTTTGGTAGGTTGAATATACATGAATTAATTCAAACAAACAGGGAAAAAACTGGGTTTTGAGTTCACGTTTTTCTCCTGTTTTCAGGTAAGGCACGTTATTTTTCACTTAACCATGAAAGGGTAAGGTGAGGACGAGTGCCTTTGGCCAGAAGTCATTTCAGTGACTAGTCCCCTTGGAAGCTGAACTGTATCGCATACACGTAAACAGCTCCATAGGCACTATTTCCTGGGACAGGCAATGGAGAACTGGATGGTAACTGAAGAGGAATGGGGAGTTCAAAGGAGTTTCTTGTTTTATATTCAGAGGGGAGCTTTTAGTGTATATATGCTTTTGGAAATGAGCCAGCAGAGGACGTGTTCATTGAGTTCAATCTTGTTTCCATTTCTGATATTAGAAAGCTTATTGATTGTATGACATTATCTTTAAACTATTACGGTAAACTAATTGTACATAATACTTCCGTTCATATATAGTTTTATGGTAAGGGCTTGTTCATTGGTTCTGAAGTGTAATATTCTTATGTAATTGAATATGGAGATGATTACTTCAATTAATTCTATCATACATAGATTTTTAAAAATTATAGAATCATGAATATACAAACACTTAGGCTATACTGAATAGGATTGAATCATTCCTTGATTCTGGATGATCGTGCCATCATGAGTAGCTACGGTTTTGTAAGGTACTCTGAAACACCACATCATATTAACTTCATGTTGTTTATAGATTCCTGGGAAAAGGGGAAATTTTTGTTTATATTCAGTAGAAAAAGCTATTGACAATCTTTCATTAATTATTATTTTTGGGTCATAAAGTTCTGAATTACTAAAACCATCCTTCCCATCCTAAGAGTGTCGTTAACACATGTCTGCTCAATAAGTGTGTGTCAGATGCATGAAGAAACGGCAGAATGGTTACATGAATGCCTATTGATGAATTTCTTTACGAAAAGCAAGTCTTTATTGCAAGTAGATTTCCAATATTGCCTACATGGAAAGATGTTTGATTTTTTTACAGTATACTAATGCATATATATGGAATTTAGAAAGATGGTAACAATAACCCTGTATAGGAGACAGCGAAAGAGATACTGATGTATAGAACAGTCTTTTGGACTCTGTGGGAGAGGGAGAGGGTGGGATGATTTGGGAGAATGGCATTGAAATACGTGTAATATCATATATAGAACGAGTCGCTAGTCCAGGTTCGATGCACGATACTGGATGCTTGGGGCTGGTGCACTGGGACGACCCAGAGGGATGGTATGGGGAGGGAGGAGGGAGGAGGGTTCAGGATGGGGAACACATGTATACCTGTGGCGGATTC
>NW_011472952.1:7572-10978 GCF_000754665.1 Bison bison bison
ATGTATTACCTGTCTCCGAGAATTACTGTGAGGATTAAAAATGCCTTAAGACATGTCAAGTGCTTATAACAATGCATAGCAGTTGCACTGGAAGTCCTCAGAAGGCTAATAGCATGGTTATTATGGATTTCTTAAAAATGGGTTTCTTTCTTATAAGGAATGAAGGAATACCTCCCAGGTTTTATTGCCATAAAAGGTAGTTCTTATTGAAAATGACAACTGCCAAAAACCCTGGTATACTGCTTCCTATCAAATAACACAAGTAACGTTATGTTTTTCCTTTTCCTTTGATCTAAATTCAGTGCTTTATTAGTATTATTCATATATTTTCTTTGTCCATTAATGCTGCTGCTGCTGCTGCTGCTGCTAAGTCACTTCAGTCATGTACGACTCTGTGACCCCATAGACGGCAGCCCCCCAGGCTCCCCCGTCCCTGGGATTCTCCAGGCAAGAACACTGGAGTGAGTTGCCAGTTCCTTCTCCAATGCATGAAAGTGAAAAGTGAAAGTGAAGTCACTCAGTCGTGTCCGACTCTTAGCGACCCCATTAATGCTACTCTTATTTATTGTTTAATCCTTTAGTAAAAAATTACTTCCCAGTACAATGGTTTTATGTAAAAAGCCAAAGTTTAGATATTGTTTGTATTTTTAAGTATTTAATATTAGCCTGAAAAGAACCATTTGTCATTTTAGGGCTGTAAAGAAAGCATCTAATGAAAAGAACAAGGTATAATAAAAAAGTTAATTAAAAAAATATTATCCTAGTAAAAAATCTTTTGTAAAAGGAATAGTGGCAAAAGAGAACATCTTCATTTGTTGTAGAGACATATACTTTGAGAACTTGATTTAGAAACACTATTGATCAAATCATCATTTTGATAAAAATCTGTCCTTTTAAGAAGTGTTTGTTTTTCATTTAATGATGCACTATTTATCACCTTTGTACAGTTAGTATATTTTATAAATAATTTAAGGATACTGTGAAACAGTATTATTTATGTGTAGGTCAAAGCACAGATTAATGACGTGAGCTACCTGAATGACTTAGTCATCTGAAAGTGCTTCCGAGGATGGTGATGTCTTTACTCTAAGAATTCCACGTTGCAAGTAGAACCACTTGGCTTGAGGTATAAAGGTGGGACCGTGGTGTAAATGTCAATATGAAGCCTGTTTGTGTATGGTGTAGTAATATAGGCTTACCTTGTCTAGTACTGCTCTAGAGCTACGGATATATTACAGTGCTGTGCATCTTAGAAATATGTTTTGTGTTAAAAGACAAATATGTTTTGTGTTAAAAGTGAGTGTATACGCTGAGCCTATGATCATTCTTATTGTACCTGAATTTATAATTACTATATATATATATATGTATATATGTAATTATTTTATTTCTCTTTCTCTTCTACGAGGCTGCAAGCTAAACAGAGCCAGGGTTATCTGTTTTATCTGGAGAGCTTAGAATAATGTCTTCCACTTGACAGACACTCAATATCTATTCAGTGTATGGAGGAGTGAATATGAAAGGCACAGTCCTTTATACTCAAAAATTACTCATATCATGGTGTTTCTTGTTTCTTTGTGTTTTCTTCTTGTTGCAGATTGTGTTAGCTTGTTGAAAATATGGGATGCAGTTCTTTTGTGTGAAAGATAAATGGAACTTTAAAAAAGCCACTGTGAACTACTTAGAGGAGAAATTTAAAAACTGGAAAATAAGGTTGGTGAGCTACAGAAAGAACTGTCTGAAAGAAAAGAAGTGAATCACAGTAGGGCATCAGAAAGTGGAGTGGCAACGAGAGCTCGGTAGACTGAGGTACTGCGCATCCTAGTTTTAAAGAAATATTTGAACTGTTATTTACTTTAATACTGCAGAGACGTACTTGTGTTATAATTTTTAACTTACCCTCTGGGATTCTACAGGGGAGAATACATCGTTAGTATTGTGGAGTGTGAAATTCATGGAAATAATGTAAGTTCTTAACAGTGAATGCTTCTAATGACTTAATGTATATTTTTCCAAATGATCATTTTCATGATCATACAGAAGTCCACCATAAGGGAAACCTCATTCATGATTCAACAGATTGACTTTGGGTTGTTTTTCACTTTCCTGTCTTATGTTTAATACTACAAGGAACATCTTTTCTACAGATTCATTTCTAATTATTTTGAATTCATTTTCTTCAATAATAGCATATTATTTGGTTAAAGTATGAGAACGTTTGGAAACAGTCTTTGATCCATATTTCTAAACTATTCTTAAGAAAGTTTAGATTACTTTTCATTCCCACTCACAGAAGGATAAAGTAGCCATTTTTCTCAAGACAGAAAAGAAAAAAATATTTATGCTGTTTTATTCTTAACCCTCTGCATGAAAACAGTGATCATTATTAAGTGTTCTTCATTGTATTTCCCCCCATTGTACTATTTTAAACATTATGAGGAGGGAATGAAAGTTACTGCAGCAGCGAATAGTCTCATGCTTTTTTAAGAAGAGCTCTATAAATTTTGCAGTTTGACCTTAAAGCAAGAAGAAGAGAATAGAAGAAATGCTGATATGTTATATGAAAAAATTAGGGAGCAATTAAGAAGAAAGGAAGACCAATATAGTAAAGAAGTTGAAATGAACAGCAACTAGAACTCACTCTCAGAGCTCTAGATGGAACTGAAGACTGAGAAATGATCTGAATCAGGTAGAGTAATTGTTGGTGAAAATTTCTAGCACCATTTTGTCAATATTATTTATAATATCCCTTTTATTTCATATGTATTATTTAGATTTCAAACAAAATGTTATCTCAACCTAGGTATGAACTGTGACATTCAGAGTTTATGTGATGAGTTTCTTGCCATTCTTGGCTTCTAGTAGATGCTGTGTATGTGTTTTCTGCGTGGAGGATTGGATGTAACTTGAGCTTAATTATTAACATAATGATTGGCACTTTTGATACATTAGACAAAGTAATCTTCTTAATTCCAATCCATGTCTTAATTTTGGCTTTTTAAATGTTAAAATACAGGCTAACTTGCCTTGAGACTGTGAAGGAACTAGTTAAATGCTTTGTAAAGAGATTTCCTTTCACAATACTATATCTGCATGTTTTTGCTCTGTGATAAATATAGCAGACATTTAAATTAAAATTCGAGTTACTCACATGGGATAAAGATCCTTGTGCTTTAAAAGGCTACTTCCTTTAAACAGTTTTATTTCATTTTATATTCTGCTTCTAAGCTTTTAACTGTTTTTTTTTTCTTTTAATGATATGGGCCCCAAAACTACATATAGTGTCTCTCCAGGTTATGGAAGGGCAACATATGACACTCAGAAGCAGCTTTCTGGAGAACGGAATGCCAGAATCTTACAGGAGGGAATCCTGGCCAATCACTTGCCAGACAAAAGCAGAAAGAAA
>NW_011472953.1:0-581 GCF_000754665.1 Bison bison bison
TCCTGGTCTGTTTTTGCTGACTGTATAGAGCTTCTCCATCTTTGGCAGCAAATAATATAATCAATCTGATTTCGGTGTTGACCATCTGGTGATGTCCATGTGTAGAGTCTTCTCTTGTGTTGTTGGAAGAGGGTGTTTGCTATGACCAGTGCATTTTCTTGGCAAAACTCTATTAGCCTTTGCCCTACTTCATTCCATATTCCAAGGCCAAATTTGCCTGTTACTCCAGGTGTTTCTTGACTTTCTACTTTTGCATTCCAGTCCCCTGTAATGAAAAGGACATCTTTTTTGGGTTCTAAAAGGTCTTGGAGGTCTTCAAAGAACCGTTCAACTTCAGCTTCTTCAGCGTTACTGGTTGGGGCATAGACTTGGATCACTGTGATATGGAATGGTTTGCCTTGGAAATGAACAGAGATCATTCTGTCATTTTTGAGATTGCATCCAAGTACTGCATTTTGGACTCTTTTGTTGACCATGATGGCCACTGCATTTCTTCTGAGGGATTCCTACCCGCAGTAGTAGATATAATGGTCATCTGAGTTAAAATTCACCCATTCCAGTCCATTTCAGTTCGCTGATTC
>NW_011472954.1:0-1400 GCF_000754665.1 Bison bison bison
TCCCACATTGTGGGCAGATTCTTTACCAGATGAGCTACAAGGGAAGACCTGTTTTTCATTAAGCAATATTACAACTTTGCTGACTGTCTACATGAGAAGGTCTTCACAGTTCATTCTTTTCCACTTTTTTTTTTTTGGCAACCCCAAAGGTTCTGTGATCTTAGTTTTCTGAGGACCAGGGATCACACACCCCCTGCAGTGGAAGCACGGAGCCCTAACCACTGCACTGCCAGGGTAGACCATACCCTCACTGCTTCTTAAATGTCTTTGCTCGAAGAGCATTTACCAGTGGAACTTGTCCTGGCCATTCATTTTAAAAGTTTCAACTCCTTCTTGTCTAGTCATTTTACATTCCCATTCTCTGATATATGTGTGTGTGTTTTTCTCCTAAGCATTTATCACTACATAACTTCTATAATATTTTACTAGTTTATTTTGCTCACTATATTTGTACCTCACCTATAGGTAAACTTCAAGAGATAAGAATTTTTTTTTTTTTTTCTGATCCAGAAAAAGAGCCATTACCAGAGATACATTGTACCAAGAAAACTTATCTGTATAACAGGCCAACCTTTGTTTTCTAACCCTCTTCTTTCACTTTCCTGTGAATGGTCTTCTTCCCATTTGCATCCCCAGATCCCTACCCCTTTCCTTAGCTTAGGATGGTATATAAGCTTCAATTTTTTGATTGCCTTTTGAGTCTCCATGAGGCTCCCATATGCACGCACAGGTGCATGTGTGTGTGTGCACTCAGTTGTGTCTGATTCTTTGCAACCCCAAGGACTGTAGTCCACCAGGTTCCCCATCCATGGATTTTCCAAGCAAAATACTGGAATTCATTGCCATTTCCTCCTCCAAGGGATCTAGCCAACCCAGGGATTGAGCCCACATTTCCTACCTTGGCAGGTGATTCTCTATCACTGAGCCATCTGGGAAGACATCCCCGTATACATATGCAATTTTGTCTTTCTCTTGTTAATCTATCTTGAATCAATTTAATTATTAGACTAAAGAATCTAGAAAGGAAGAAGAGAATGTGTTTCCATCCTTATAGTTCTGAGGTAGCCTCTACTTGTTTTCATTCTTATTTTCCAAGTTCAATAGCTAACAAAGAAGCCAGGGGGATCTTTCTAAAATAACTCAGCTTATTTACTCAATGCTCTCCGGTAGCTCCACATTTGGTTCAGAGTTAAAATCCAAAGCTCTTAGCACAGGCTTGCAAGGCTCTACTTGATGTGGTCCCCCATTCCCTCTCTGACCTACTTTTCTACTTCTTTCTACAATGTTCCAGCAACATTGTCTTTCTTGCTCTTCTAGTTCAGCAAATATAGTCTTCCCTTAGCACCTTTTCATTGGCTAAATTTTCTTTCTTTGGTGTTCTGCCCTTCTCATATGTACAT
>NW_011472955.1:0-544 GCF_000754665.1 Bison bison bison
CAGCCCACCAGGCTCCCCCGTCCCTGGGATTCTTCCAGGCAAGAACACTGGAGTGGGTTGCCATTTCCTTCTCCAATGCATGAAGGAAGAAAAGTGAAAGTGAAGTCACTCAGTCGTAGTCCGACTCTTAGCGACCCCATGGACTGCAGCCCACCAGGCTCCTCCGCCCATGGGATTTTCCAGGCAAGAGTACTGGAGTGGGGTGCCATTGCCTTCTTCAATATACTGCTACATAATATTAAATATTAAAGAGAAAGATGAAGCAGGGAAGAGGGATAGAAAGTGTATGTGTGGTGGAGGAAGGGGACTGAAATGATAGCAAGGTAGGCCAGGCACTTTGGTATAAATGGAAAAAAAAAATTTGACGGGGTCAGGTCTTCCTCAAATATGAATGGTGTTTACTGTACAATTATCTTGATTAAGCATCCTCTTAATTCTGTGACTCAAAGAACAGGATCTGTTTCTTTGCAAACAGAGCAGAATTTGTACTTTCAATGCTACTTGTCACCATTTAGGAAGAGGATGGGGTTTTGATGCTTCTCCC
>NW_011472956.1:0-841 GCF_000754665.1 Bison bison bison
CAGCTTGAACATCTGGAAGTTCACAGTTCACGTATTGCTGAAGCCTAGCTTGGAGAATTTTGAGCATTACCTTACTAGCATGTGAGATGAGTGCAATTGTGCGGTAGTTTGAGCATTCTTTGGCATTGCCTTTCTTTGGGATTGGAATGAAAATTGACCTTTTCCAGTCCTGTGGCCACTGCTGAGTTTTCCAAATTTGCTGGCATACTGAGTGCAGCACTTTCACAGCATCATCTTTCAGGATTTGGAATAGCTCAACTGGAATTCCATTATCTCCACTAGCTTTGTTCGTAGTGATGCTTCCTAAGGCCCACCTGACTTCACATTCCAGGATGTCTGGCTCTAGGTCAGTGATCACACCATTATGATTATCTGGGTTGTGAAGATCTTTTTTGTACAGTTCTTCTGTGTATTCTTGCCACCCCTTAAGTTATGACCAACCTAGATAGCATATTCAAAAGCAGAGACATTACTTTGCCAACAAAGGTCTGTCTAGTCAAGGCTATGGTTTTTCCTGTGGTCATGTATGGATGTGAGAGTTGGACTGTGAAGAAAGCTGAGCGCCAAAGAATTGATGCTTTTGAACTGTGGTGTTGGAGAAGACTCTTGAGAGTCCCTTGGACTGCAAGGAGATCCAACCAGTCCATTCTGAAGGAGATCAGCCCTGGGATTTCTTTGGAAGGAATGATGCTAAAGCTGAAAGTCCAGTACTTTGGCCACCTCATGCAAAGAGTTGACTCTTTGGAAAAGACTCTGACGCTGGGAGGGATTGGGGGCAGGGAGGAGAAGGGGGACCACAGAGGATGAGATGGCTAGATGGCATCACTGACTCGATGGATGT
>NW_011472957.1:0-684 GCF_000754665.1 Bison bison bison
CTGCACTTTTCCAAGGCTTTTTATCCCTTGATGATGAATGAACCAGTGTCTAATTGTATAATTTTCAGATTTAGTTCATCATAGGATAATTTTCAGATTTGTTCATATTGGGCTAGTGTGGTTCTAATTAAAACATCTAGAAAAAAAATGCATAAGGGAAAGGAGATGCCACTGATTAGTATCGTTAGATCAAACATAAAGAAAAACATGAGAATAATATTACTAGACTCCAATTGAGCCTAATAGAGGAAAAATTATTTAGATTATCATTTTTATCCTCAATTCCAGGAGATAGCTCTTAATTTAGAGTTATGTATTAGTTAATCAAGTTCCAATTTAACATCTACCTAATACATTTCAATTACTTTGTTAGAAGAATAGAAACAATTTAAATCTATTGTTTCAAAAAATGTCCACCTCATTTCATTTGGAGTGCACCATTTTTAAAAATTATGTAGACTGCCTTTATACAAATATCTTCAATCTAGTTGCCTAATCTCTTTTTTATGCTGTTCACTTCATTCTTTTAATGAGTTTTCTCCAAGCTTGGCTTCAACATTACAAGATATTCAAGGTGAATTTAGAAAAGGCAGAAGAACCAGAAATCAAATTGCCAACATCCATTGGATCATACAAAAAGCAAGAGAGTTCCAGAAAAACATCTACCTTCTGCTTTACTGACTG
>NW_011472958.1:0-512 GCF_000754665.1 Bison bison bison
ATTGATATTTCTCCCGGCAATCTTGATTCCAGCTTGTGCTTCTTCCAGCCCAGCGTTTCTCATGATGTACTCTGCATATGAGTTAAATAAGCAGGGTGACAATATACAGCCTTGACATACTCCTTTTCCTATTTGGAACCAGTCTGTTGTTCCATGTCCAGTTCTAACTCTTGCTTCCTGACCTGTAGATAGGTTTCTCAAGAGGCAGATCAGGTGGTCTGGTATTCCCATCTCTTTCAGAATTTTCCACAGGACTGGAAAAGGTCAGTTTTCATTCCAATCCCAAAGAAAGGCAATGCCAAAGAATGCTCAAACTACACACAATTGTACTCATCTCACACGGTAGTAAAGTAAGGCTCAAAATTCTCCAAGCCAGGCTTCAGCAATAACTGAACTGTGAAGTCCCACATATTCAAGCTGGTTTTAGAAAAGTCAGAGGAACCAGAGATCAAATTGCCAACATTCGCTGGATCATGGAAAAAGCAAGAGAGTTCCAGAAAAACATCTATTTC
>NW_011472959.1:0-567 GCF_000754665.1 Bison bison bison
TCTGTCCATGCGGATTTTCCAGGAAAGAATACTGGAGCGGGTGGCCATGTCCTCCTCTAAGGGATCTTCCCAACCCAGGGAAAGGACCCAGGGAAAGGACCCAATACAATCCTGCATTGTAGGCAGATTCTTTACTGTCTAAGCCATCAGGGAAGTCCAACTACTAGGAAAGGACTTGTGTAAGTGTGTGGTTGATGGTGTTATTCATGAATGCAACAGCCCTAGAAGAGGACTACTTTGGGAGATGTGGAGGGGTTATGAACTTGGCTTTCAGATATTTCAAGTTTGAAGAGTTTTTGAGATATCCAATTGAAGATGCCCAGAAGACAGATGGATATGTGGTTTGGAACTCAGAGGAGAGATTTGGGACTTTTTACCATATAGATAAAAACAACTACCATTTATTAGGTACTCACTAGTACCTAACAAAATAAAATCAAATCCCTTATGATTATACAGTGGAAGTGAAAAATAGATTTAAGGGACTAGATCTGATAGGCAGAGTGCCTGATGAACTATGGACGGAGGTTCGTGACATTGTACAGGAGACAGGGATCAAGACCATCC
>NW_011472960.1:0-617 GCF_000754665.1 Bison bison bison
GAATAGAGAAAAAAAAAAAAAAAAACATAAGGCAATCTTTTTTGAAGACATTTCTGAGTCATTTTGACCTGCTTTCCTTTGGATAAAACCACATGCTAGTTTTCTTTATAAAACTTTTTAGACTTTGAACTTTTGATGAAGGAATGGTGACTTTATTCTTAGTTCTTCACTAAGTTCATGATTGATAGGAAGCTAAATTCAAACTGACAGAGGAAAAGCTCTATAATGCATGTTTCTCTTAAATTAAAAAACAAGATCCCAGAGTAATAGAAAATTATTTAGTTCTCTAATTTCATTATTCAGCCTACATGGATTGTCTGTGCATGTTAATACACTACAGCAGAAATTGTGTTCTTCTGGTATTTACCCCTATCATTGTACGGGAGGCAATGATCAAGACCATCCCCAAGAAAAGGAAATGCAAAAAGGCAAAATGGTTGTCTGCGGAGGCCTTACAAATAGATGAGAAAAGAGAAGCTAAAGGCAAAGGACAAAAGGATAGATATACTCATCTGAATGTGGCGTTCCAAGGAATAGCAAGGAGAGATAAGAAAGCCTTCCTCAGTGATCAATGCAAAGAAATAGAGGAAAACAATAGAATGGGGAAGACTAGAGAT
>NW_011472961.1:0-501 GCF_000754665.1 Bison bison bison
AAGACACCCAGAGCAGGAGCCAATGGAGGAAAAGAGCTGAGCTGCTTTTTGCACCTGTCTCTATTAATGATGTGAACAAGCAATCCATAGCGATTCAGGAGCACACCTGGGAAGGCAGTGGTTTGTGGGGCACAGGGCTGTGCACCAGAATTTTGATTACAGTTGGTCCACTTGGTTTTGAGATTTATTTTGAAGGAGTTATTAACTTGAGCTTTAAACACGAACAAGCGGAATGATTAATTCTAAAACTGCTGCTGTTGCAGATCTTATCCTGAGTGCATCCTCATTAAAAAGAGAAAAATTCTTCCAAGTCATGAAACACAGTACCAGTCGATTTGTGTGAATGTGGAATCAGAAAGTAAGTGTCTATGTCAGGAAGGCTTGAGTGAGGACATCGGAGAAGTCCGATGGAAAAGACAAACGTCTTTAGACCTTAGAGGAGGTGCAAAAGATTTAGGACAGGTCTTCCTAGCAGATGGTGATTCTTCCTCTTGGTCAGAC
>NW_011472962.1:0-687 GCF_000754665.1 Bison bison bison
ACTTTAGTTTTTATTCTGAATATTTGCTTGTATTAGGCACCTAGATTGATTAATTATTAGATCCACTGGCTAGTGAACTATAGCATAAATAAATGAGACCACGGTACCATCCCACTAGCTTGAAGGACAAAAGCAATGCTCTCTGCTTGGGAATGAAAAAATAGGAATATCTGAAATAAGCAACATTTTATATGTTTCTCTTGGTCTTCTATACTTTCTGACCAGGGAATATGTTCTTTATGTCATTCTAGACCTCATGTATTGTAAGGACTTGGTAGCTGAAGAAAGATGAATGTTGGATGAATTACTGAACAAACTCTAGCATTTTATGTGGCTTATTAATTAGTGTTACTCAAAACTTATGTAACTTTCAAACATATGTAGAGGTATTCTTTCCTTTCCTTTTCTTTCTTGATAGAGGGGAAAGGAATTTGATTGTAAACATGTGGATATAGTCCTTGTCACTCAACTTGGATTCAGAAAGATAGTATATTAGCTAAATTCCCAACAGCTAATTGTATATTTGATTCCAAAAGTCCTTGCTCTTTATTTCTCCACATTACTTGTGAACAACACACTCAATAAATTAGTCATTCATGAATCAGCTCTGTTCAGTGCAGTCGCTCAGTCGTGTCTGACTCTTTGCAACCCCATGGACTGCAGCACGCCAGGCTTCCCTGTCTATCA
>NW_011472963.1:0-2209 GCF_000754665.1 Bison bison bison
GTCACGTGATCACTGCATGATAGACACGTGATCAGTGCCTGATCAGCCACGTGATCAGTGCATGATCAGGCACGTGATCAGTGCATGATAGCCTCGTGATCAGCGCATGATCAGTCCCGTGATCAGTGCATGGGCAGTCAGGAGATCAGTGAATGATAGCCACTTGATCATTGCCTGATCATTCAAGTGATCAGTGCATGATCAGGCAAGTGATTAGTGCATGATAGCCACGTGATCAGTGCATGATCAGTCATGTGTTCAGTGTATGATCAGCCACCTGAACAGTACGTGCTCAGTCACGTGATCAGGCTCTTCTGAGCTGCGTGATTCCTCTCTGCTCATCTGCCTGACAATTGCCAGCTGAGCTGCATGATTCCTGCCTGTCATCTGCTTGACAATTGCAAGCTGTGCTGGGTAATTTCTGCCTGCTCATCTGCTTGATTATTGCCAGCTGAGCAGCATGATTCGTCACAGCTGTGCTCCATGATTATTGCCTGCTGTTTGTGTGATTCGTGCCTACTCAGCTCTTTGATTATTGTCTCCAGAGGCACATGATCAGTGTATGATAGCAAACATGATCAGCGCATGATCAGTCACATGATCAATGCATGATAGCCACGTGATCAGTGAATGATAGCAACGTGATCAGTGCATGATCAGTCACATGATCAATGCATGATAGCCACGTGATCAGTGAATGATAGCAACGTGATCCGTGCATGATCAGTCACGTGATCAGTGTACGATCAGCCATGTGAACAGTGCATGCTGTCAGGTGATCAGGGCCTGCTGAGCTGCGTGATTCCTGTCTATTCAGCTGCGTGAAAATTCCCAGCTGAGCTGCGTGATTCCTGCCTGCTCATCTGCTTGATAACTGCCAGCTGAGCTGCGTGAATCCTGCCTGCTCATCTGCTTGATAATTGGCAGTTGAGCTGCATGATACCTGCCTGTTCATCTGCTTGATTATTGCCAGCTGAGCTGCGTGATTCCTGCCTGCTCATCTGCTTGACAATTGCCGGCTGAGCCGTGTGATACCTGCCTGTTCAGCTGCTTGATTATTGCCAGCTGAACAGCATGATTCGTCACATCTGTGGTCCATGATTATTGCCTGCTGATTGCGTGATTCGTGCCTGCTCAGCTTTTTGATTATTGCCTCCTGAGGCACATCATCAGTGCATGAGCGCCAGGTGATCAGTGCATGATCAGTCACGTGATCAGTGCATGATCAGTCACGTGATTAGTGCATGATCTGTAATGTGATCAGTGTATGATCATCCACGTGCTCAGTGCATGTGCAGTCATGTGATCAATGCATGATAGCGACGTGATCTGTGCATGATTAGTCACGCGATCAGTCCACGATCAGCCATGGGATCAGTGAATGATAGCCACGTGATCAGTGCAAGTTCAGTCCCGTGATCAGTGTATGATCAGCCAGGTGATCAGTGCATGATAGCTACGTGATCAGTGCATGATCAGTTCCATTATCAATTCATGATCAGCCACGTGATCAGTGCATAATAGCCACATGATCAGTGAATGATAGCCACTTGATCAGTGCATATGCAGTCACGTGATTAGTGCATGATAGCTACGTGATCAGTGCATGATCAGTCACATGATCAGTGCATGATAGCCACCTGATCAGTGCATGATTAGTCACGTGATCAGTGCAAGATCTGTTACGTGATCAGTGTATGATATCCACATGATCAGTGCATGGGCAGTCACGTGATCAGTGCATTAGAGCTACGTGATCAGTGCATGATCAGCCACGTGATCAGTGCATGATAGCAATATGATCAGTGCGTGATCAGTTACGTGATCAGTGCATGATCAGCTCCATTGTCTGTGCATGATCATCCACGTGAGCAGTGCATGCGCAGTCACGTGATCAGTGCATGATAACAATATGATCAGTGCATGATCAGTCACATGATCAGTGCATGATAGCCACCTGATCAGTGCATGATCAGGCACGTGATCAGTTCATGATCAGGCATGTAATCAGTGCATGATCAGTCACATGATCAGAGTATGATCAACCACGTGATCAGTGAATGATAGCCACGTGACCCCTGCATGATTAGTCACGTGATCAATGCATGATGAGCCATGGGATCACTGCATGAGAGCCATATGATCAGTGCATGATAGCTACGTGATCAGTGCATGATCAGCCACGTAATCAGTGCATGTGCAGTGTCAT
>NW_011472963.1:4619-5293 GCF_000754665.1 Bison bison bison
CAGTGTATGATAGCCAGGTTATCAGCGCATGATCAGCCACGTGATCAGTGCATGATCAGCCATGTGATCAGTGCATGCACAGTCACGTGATCAGTGTATGATCAGCTTCGTGATCAGTGCATGATCAGCCACGTGATCAGTGCATGATCAGGCACGTGATCAGTTCATTATCACTAATGTGATCAGTGTATGATCAGACACGTGATGAGTGCATGAACAGCCTCATGATCAGTGTATGATCAGCTTCATGATCAGTGCATGATCAGCCCCGTGATCAGTGCATGTGCAGTCTCGTGATCAGGGTATAATCAGGCACGTGATCAATGCATGCATGGTCCCGTGATCAGTGTATGATCAACTTCTTCTTCAGTGCGTGATCAGCCACGTGATCAGTGCATGATCAGGCACGTGATCAGTGTTTGATCAGCCACGTGATCAGTGTATGATAGCCACTTGATCAGTGTATGATCAGTCACGTGATCACTGCATGATCTGCCTCGTGATCATTGCATTTTCAGCCACGTGATCAGTGCATGCAAAGTCACATGATCAGTGCGTGATCAGTAACGTGATCAGTGCGTGATCAGTAACGTGATCAGTGTATAATCATCCACATGATCAGTGCATGCTCAGTTACATGATCAGTGCATTATAGCCACGTGATCAGTTCTTGA
>NW_011472964.1:0-754 GCF_000754665.1 Bison bison bison
AGGGTCACCTTGAGTGGGGCCCAGGTAAAACTCACTGTGACTAACTTCCCCAGTTCATTTTGTGTTGTCTAGATGCTTTCTGAGAAATGTCTTCTCAAGGGTGGCAGGAAAAGGAAGCCACCCTTCTGACCTCTCAGGTCAGGTGCCTCCGGCCTCAGGGTCTCAGGACTGACATGTGCGGATCCCTGGGAGGGCTGACAGGAGAATGAACAGCGTTGAGCTCCCAGACAGCCTGGGTCCCCGGGGATGGGAAGCCATCTTGTAAAGCTGCTGGAAATCGGGGGTCCTGGCCTTCGAGGGCCCGTCAGGCGGCATCTGGAGTACAGCCTGAGACCAGGGACACATTTCCTAGGCCACTCACTGAAGAGCAGAGCCTGAGTGTGAGGACAGGGAGGCGGGCTCCAGCTGCTGCTTCCCCCAGGAGACAAGGCTGCCTTTTCCTGCCTTCTGTGTGATTGCTCTTGTCTCTAGCCTCTAAATATCTTTGTCACATAACGAGACCCTGGGGTTCAAAGGGAGCTCTGAAAGGAGCTTTTGTCTGCTAGTTTTAGACTTTTATGAGTCACAAGCAGTAATGAGCTTCCCTCCACCAACCCAGAGGCACATGGAGCCAGGCAAGGCTCCTGGGGAGCAGGCTTCCCCCTGAAAGCATGGTGAGTACAGCCCGCAGGTGTCCAGTAGGCAGGGGTGGCCTGACTCAGGGGGTCAAGGTCCAAAGCTAAGGCAGGAGTGAGGCGTGGGAGCAGGGATACAG
>NW_011472965.1:0-533 GCF_000754665.1 Bison bison bison
CAACAGTTAGAACTGGACATGGAAGAACAGACTGGTTCCAAATGGAAAAGGATTTTGTCAAGGCTGTATATTGTCACCCTACTTATTTAACTTATATGCAGAGTACATCATGAGAAACGCTGGACTGGAAGAAGCACAAGCTGGAATCAAGATTGCTGGGAGAAATATCAATAACCTCATATATACAGATGACACCACCCTTATGGCAGAAAGTGAAGAGGAACTCAAAAGCCTCTTGATGAAAGTGAAAGAGGAGAGTGAAAAAGTTGGCTCAAAGCTCAACATTCAGAAAACAAAGATCATGGCATCTGGTCCCATCACTTCATGGCAAATAGATGGGGAAATATATGGGGAAACAGTGGAAACAGTGTCAGACTTTATTTTTTTGGGCTCCAAAATCACTGCAGATGGTGACTGCAGCCAACTGAGTGCTCCTTACTTGCAAGGAGTAAGTAAAAGACGCTTACTCCTTGGAAGGAAAGTTATGACCAACCTAGATAGCATATTCAAAAGCAGAGACATTACTTGGCCAA
>NW_011472966.1:0-1484 GCF_000754665.1 Bison bison bison
TGGATGAAGCACAAGCTGGAATCAAGATTGCTGGGAGAAATATCAATAACCTCAGATATACAGATGACAGCATCCTTATGACAGAAGGTGAAGCAGAACTAAAGAGCCTCTTGATGAAAGTGAAAGAGGAGAGTGAAAAAGCTGGCTTAAAACTCCATATTCAAAAAACTAAGATCATGGCATCTGGTCCCATCACTTCCTGGCAAATACATGGGGAAACAATGGAAACAGTGACAGACTTTATTTTCTTGGGCTCTGAAAATCGCTGCTGATGGTGACTGCAGCCAAGGAGGCTGAGAGCCCTGAGGTTAAGGGACTCGTCTGTGGTGGAGCCTTGGTTGGTACCCATGCCGTCTGGCCTAGAGGTGGTGCCTCGAGCTTCTCCTCTGTGCTGGTACAGACAACAAGCCAGGAAGGAAGATGCCAGAAGTGAGAGCAAGGCAGAAAGGGATGGGGGGGGGGCCCTCTGGCTCATGGACCTCCAGCTCCAGCCAATTCAGAGGTGGCATTCTTGTGCCCACCCTGGAGGGAAGGACTGAAGCTGGGGTGATTCCTGCAACCCCAGTGGGGAAAATGAATGAACTGCACACTCCTGTCCAGAGAAAGGAAGCTTGAGCTCCCATGATTAGGGGGGCAGTGGGTATAACCCTCAAGGAAAATCCAGAGTCCTGGGCTGGCCCTGCCTTGGACCTGGAATCTGGCTTTAACATCACCTCCGGGGACTGGAAGCTGAGAGCCTGTTCCTGGGGTGGTGGGATACCTACCCCACCCCACCCTCAATACCTGTATCAGCCAAAATGAGCCACCATGAAAAGTCACCTTAACAGTGCAGGCACCTTGTGCTTCCACAGTAAATATAACCCTTGCCTGAGATCAGCTAAACAAACACACATGCAGGTACACAGATGACTCCATCACGACCAAAACAGAAGAAACCAGGAAACCTGGCTCCCTGGAAACTTCAGTTAACTGAAGAATCTAAGAGAAACTGTACAACAGTGTTCAACGTGGGTGCCAAAGGAGAAGAGAGGAAATCAAAGTGACCAGAGCTCAGTCTTCCGCCAGAAACTCCTCTGTCCATGAGAGTCTCCCGGCAGGAATACTGGAGTGGGTTGTCATGCCCTCCCCCAGGGGATCTTCCACTTCTTCAATGTGTTCTCAGATAGAAGACTCTCAGTGAATCTAGAGAAAGGCTTTAAAAACACATACATGTGGCTGTTTCCTATGGAAACTTCAGAACATCAGAGACAGAAAGGATGTCATGAAAGGGCCCAGAGAAGGACGGAAGTTTACTCCTGAGAACAGTTTGGGCCACAGGAAGTTTCAGAACAGCAACAGGAGCAGCCTGAAACATCAGGAAAATGTCTTCAAGGCCGTGAGAGAGGCAGTTGTCAACCTGGGATTTTACATCCGGCTAAAGTGTCAGTCAGGAGTAGAGTAACACTCCTGAGCAGAGGCGGTTCAGACAGGCTGAGAGAACCTAC
>NW_011472967.1:0-538 GCF_000754665.1 Bison bison bison
AAAAAGCATGCCTGAGGGACTTTTGGGGTTACTTACCCTGATTTTATATGAGAACTTGTTGTAGGAAGTTATAAAAGAGAAAATATGACACAGATTTCTGATTCTGATATAATCATCTGGGCCAGCTATTTCTAAAACCTTCGCCCACCTCAATTGATTTTCAGCTCAGGCTTGCCTCATACATTATTGGATTTGAAAGAGACCTGAGAAGGATGATTGCTGAAACTAACAAATGGCCTGGTTAAACCTTAGAAGCTTACAAAATATACCCATTCCTGGGTTCTATCCCAGTCGTGGGTATGAGTGATTAGTGGCTCAGTCATGTCTAACTCTTTGCAACCCTTTGGACTGTAGCCCGCCAGGCTGCTCTTGTCCATGGGACTCGGCAGGCAAGAACACTGGAGTGGGTTGCCATTTCCTCCTCCAGGGGAGCTTCCCAACCCAGGAATCTAAACTGCATCACCTGTGTCTCCTGCATTGCAAACGGATTCTTTACCCACTGAGTCATCAGGGAAGCTCTATCCAGTCACACTAAGTC
>NW_011472968.1:0-736 GCF_000754665.1 Bison bison bison
TCAGTAGTTGTAGCCCATGGGCTTAGTTGCCCCGGGGCATGTGGAATCTTCCTAGGCCAGGGATCTAACCTGTGTCCCCTTCAATGGCAGGCTGATTCTCAACCACCGGCCAATGCTTTTCTCAACCATTAAAAGTTCAATCTCTGACTTTTAACTGGAAAGCCAAATCCATTTACAAAACCAGGAAGTGTCCATCTCATGAAAAGGCAAGCAGCTTGAGGATAAAGACTGGCCTTCCAATGTTTGCATCCCTCCACGAGCCTGTCTCAGTGCCCGCCACTTAGAGCCCTCTCCAACTGTTTGTTCGCGGACGCTGGCTGCTTCTGAGGGAAACCGGGCCTGTTGGCAGAGCTGTGTCAGGCTGGGGAGGTGGCAGTGGCTGGGTAGGGGGGTAGTGCTGGGCATCGCAGAGGGACCAGCAAGTGTAGCCCCTCAGTCCAAGTTTTTGTTTCTTTTTTTAAAAGTAGGTTTTATTATTTATTTGACTGCCCTGGGTCTTGGTTGTGGCACAGAGGCTCTTTAGTTGCAGTATGTGGGATCTAGTTCCCTGACCAGGGATCAAACCCAGGTTCCCTGCATTGGGGGCGCAGAGTCTTAGCCACTGGGCCACCAGAAAAGTCCCCTTTTATTTTTTAAAAATTTTCATGGAGAAGGAAATGGCAACCCACTCCAGTATTCTTGCCTAGAGAATCCTGTGGACAGAGGAGCCTGGTGGGCTGCTGTCCATAGTGTCGCA
>NW_011472969.1:0-550 GCF_000754665.1 Bison bison bison
CTTGAGAAATTTGTATGCAGGTCAGGAAGCAACAGTTAGAACCGGACATGGAACAACAGACTGGTTCCAAATAGGAAACGGAGTACATCAAGGCTCTATATTGTCACCCTGCTTATTTAACTTATATGCAGAGTACATCATGAGAAACGCTGGGCTGGAAGAAGCACCAGCTGGAATCAAGATTGCCAGGAGAAATATCAATAACCTCAGATATGCAGATGACACCACCCCTATGGCAGAAAGTAAAGAACTCAAAAGCCTCTTGATGAAAGTGAAAGTGGAGAGTGAAAAAGTTGGCTTAAAGTTCAACATTCAGAAAACGAAGATCATGGCATCCAGTCCCATCACTTCATGGCAAATAGATGGGGAACAGTGGAAACAGTGTCAGACTTTATTTTTTGGGGCTCCGAAAATCACTGCAGATGGTGACTGCAGCCATGAATTAAAACACACTTACTCCTTGGAAGAAAGTTATGACCAATCTAGATAGCATATTGAAAAGCAGAGACATTACTTTGCCAACAAAGATCCAATCTAGTCAAGGCTATGG
>NW_011472970.1:0-860 GCF_000754665.1 Bison bison bison
TCTGCTCCTGACTCTTGACCTTGGAGCGCCCAGCCTCCCTGTGTACCTCAATCAAAGTATGCAAAATCCCTTCCCTTTCTCTCTGTCACTGTGAGACTCTCCACCCCCAAACTGAGCTCTGGATAGAGAATTCAAGAAAGAATACCCAGAAAGCCCAGGACCCTGACTTGGCAGGAAGTGGTTTCTGCACCTACTGTGGCTTCTGATTCAGACTTCCCTCTCCTCCTGGGTTTTTCTAGTACTGTCTGTTGGCGACTGAGAACCGCTTAATAAAGTTAAACACCTTGAGAAACTGTTTCTCTCAGAAATTGTTTTCCACTCCCCATCCCCAGCACAAAAACCCCCACCCCCCATCTCTTTTGGGTCCAGTTCTGCTATAACCATAATGTCCTTCCAGGGTCTCTGGCTCTCTGCATGAAAAATAAACTTTCACACCTAGTTCTTTGTATTTCAGTGAAGGGTAATAGGATTCAATTTTCTATGTTTTATTGATACCAATGAGCCCCCCTAAGCTTAGAATTCTTAGTCCTAAAATTCCAGGTCCAGGTTCCTCTAGGATTTGACCTACATTAGGTATTTAGTATCTTGGATAAAATGCAGAAACCCAGGCAAATTCGAATTTCAAATAAATAAAGAATAAATTTTTAGTATAAGTGTTTTCCAGACATTGTGTGGGACAGAGTGACCCTGAGACCCATTGTGTTTTATCTGAATTAAAACTTAACCAGGACCATAAAACCCGAGACTGCGAGCCACGTGGCAGAGTTCTCCTGGGCTCCCTTACCCTACTGCTCTCCACCCAGGTGCCCTTTCCCAATAAAATCTCTTGTTTTGTCAGCAAAAAAAAAAAAAAACAAACT
>NW_011472971.1:0-565 GCF_000754665.1 Bison bison bison
ATGGATAAGAAACCTGTGGTACATATACACAATGGAGTATTACTCAGCCATTAAAAAGAATACATTTGATCTGTTTATTTTTAAGCTTTTGAAAAATATTGCCGAGTACGGAGGTCTAGCAATTTATGCCGCCTTTATAAGACAATGTATGAGAATACTCTTTCCTCCACATTTTTGCTGTGCTTTTCTTTTTTAATCTTTGTCAATCTGATAAGCAAAATATAGCTCACTCTTCAGCCATCATTGAGGGTAATTTTTAAAATGCTCATTTGAATTTGTAATCTGCCTTTTGAGATATCTTTGTGAACTAGTCAGGTCCAAGGCCTCAAAGCCAGTCTGGCTCAGTCAGTAACTAGTCACTGCCCTGGGTTAGTACATGTGTAATCTTCCAGCTTTCATCAGGATGTTCACCAAAGGTATGCTGGACACCACCATCTTCACACCTCTATTGGCAGTGCTTCGTAATATGTAAACCCCAGTAAGAGCGGCCTTTCCATGGGCTGTTGCACCACCAGCCAGCACTGGACCTGACCTGTGTCACTCAGCCATCTCCTAAGGCTGTAGC
>NW_011472972.1:0-620 GCF_000754665.1 Bison bison bison
ACAGATCAGAGAAAGCAGTCTTCTAGGGAGGCCTGGCGTGCTGGGATTCATGGGGTCACAAAGAGTCTGACACGACTGAGCGACTGAACTGAACTGACTGATGGGTGGACCTGGAGAATTTTTCTAAGGTGACCCAGGAAGGAAACATTCTAGATGGGGTGAAGGGAGTGTCTGAAAGCATGGAGGCAGGACTAGATCTCCAGTATTGAGAGCACCACTGCTCCAGTGCTGAGGGTGGGCTGTGAGAGGAGGTAGAGGTCTAGGAACCAAAACATCAGCATCCTTGGAAAGTTCCAGAAATGCAAATCCTCAGGCCCCATACTGTTGAAGAAGTCTGATGGTCGAGAAAACAAGCACCACACTCGGAGAGTTGGAGAACTCAGGTTTATTACACCAGCAGGTCCAGAGGAGTTAACACTTCCAGCTCTGAACACTGAACAAAAGCATTACAAAGGTTTTATAGACAGTGCATGACATCAGACTGTAGTGGCAGTGCTGACTGTTAATAAGCTAGTTTATTTTATTTTATTTTTTTAATTTTATTTTATTTTTAAACTTTACATAATTATATTAGTTTTGCCAAATATCAAAATGAATCCATCACAGGTATACATGTGCTC
>NW_011472973.1:0-504 GCF_000754665.1 Bison bison bison
TTGCTTTGGCTATTCGAGGTTTTTTTGTATTTCCATACAAACTGTGAAATTATTTGTTCTAGCTCTGTGAAGAATACCGTTGGTAGCTTGATAAAGATTGCATTGAATCTATAAATTGCTTTGGGTAGTATACTCATTTTCACTATATTGATTCTTGCAATCCATGAACATGGTGTATTTCTCCATCTATTAGTGTCCTCTTTGATTTCTTTCACCAGTGTTTTATAGTTTTCTATATATAGGTCTTTAGTTTCTTTAGGTAGATTTATTCCTAAGTATTTTATTCTTTTTGTTGTCAATGGTGAATGGAATTGTTTCCTTAATTTCTCTTTCTGTTTTCTCATTATTAGTGTATAGGAATGCAAGGGATTTCTGTGTGTTGATTTTATATCCTGTCAACTTTACTATATTCATTGATTAGTTCTAGTAATTTTCTGGTGGAGTCTTTAGGGTTTTCTATGTAGAGGATCTATGTCATCTGCAAACAGTGAGTAGTTTTACTTC
>NW_011472974.1:0-502 GCF_000754665.1 Bison bison bison
CTTTCTTTTGGTCTCTATTTGCATGGAAAATCTTTTTCCAGCCCTTCACTTTCAGTCTGTATGTGTCCCCTGTTTTGAGGTGGGTCTCTTGTGGACAACATATATAGGGGTCTTGTTTTTATATCCATTCAGCCAGTCTTTGTCTTTTGGTTGGGGCATTCAACCCATTTACATTTAAGGTAATTATTGATAAGTATGATCCTGTTGCCATTTACTTTATTGTTTTGGGTTCGAGTTTATACACCCTTTTTGTGTTTCCTGTCTAGAGAATATCCTTTAGTATTTGTTGGAGAGCTGGTTTGGTGGTGCTGAATTCTCTCAGCTTTTGCTTGTCTGTAAAGCTTTTGATTTCTCCTTCATATTTGAATGATATCCGAGATGGGTACAATAATCTGGGCTGTAGGTTATTTTCTTTCATCACTTTAAGTATGTCTTGCCATTCCCTCTGGCTTGTAGAGTTTCTATTGAAAGATCAGCTGTTATCCTTATGGGAATTCCCTTG
>NW_011472975.1:0-691 GCF_000754665.1 Bison bison bison
CATTTATCGATTTTATTGACATATAGTTGTTCATAATAGTCTATTATAATCCTTTGTATTTCTGCATTGTCTGTTGTAACCGCTACCCAGGTGCAGGTTCTGGGAGGTGGGGTCACCCTTGAGACTCTGGACGTGTGACCCCAGGTACAGTACTGGGAGGTGGGGTCAACCTGGAGACTGTGGACGTGTGAGCCTAGGTGTGGTGTCTGGGAGGTGGGGTCACCAGGAGTGTGGACTTGTGAAGCCAGGTACAAGGTCCTGAGGGTGGGATCACCCTGGAGACTGAACACGTGATCACTGGTACAGGATGTGGGGAGGAGTGTCACCTTTGAGACTGTGGATATGTGACCCCAGGTGCAGGTCTGTAGGGTGGGGTCACCCTGGAGATTGGTTATGTGACCCCAGGTACAGGGCCTGGGGAAGGGTTTCACCATGGAGACTGGATGTGTGACCTCAGGAAAAGGGTCTGGAGTGTGGAGTCACCCTTGAGACTGTGGACGTTTGTCTGCAGGTACAGGGTCTGGGAGTGGGTAACCCTGGAGACTGTGGAAATTTGACCTCAGGTGGAGGCACTGTGAGGTGTTGTCACCCCAGAGACTGAGGACATGTGACTCCAGGTTCAGAGTCTGGGAGGGGTGTCACCCTGAAGACAGTGGACATGAAACCCTGGATGCCGGATCTGGGTGGTGGG
>NW_011472976.1:0-619 GCF_000754665.1 Bison bison bison
AGTTGAGCTATTTCAAATCCTGAAAGATGATGCTGTGAAAGTGCTGCACTCAATATGCCAGCAAATTTGGAAAACTCAGCAGTGGCCACAGGACTGGAAAAGGTCCGTTTTCATTCCAATCCCAAAGAAAGGCAATGCCAAAGAATGCTCAAACTACCACACATTTGCACTCATCTCACACGCTGGTAAAGTAATGCTCAAAATTCTCCAAGCCGGGCTTCAGCAATATGTGAACTGTGAACTTTCAGATGTTCAAGCTGGTTTTAGAAAAGGCAGAGGAACCAAAGATCAAATTGCCAACATCCACTGGATCATGGCAAAAGCAAGAGAGTTCCAGAAAAACATCTATTTCTGCTTTATTGATTATGCCAACGCCTTTGACTGTGTGAACCACAATAAACTGTGGAAAATTCTGAAAGAGATGGGAACACCAGACCACCTGACCTGCCTTTTTAGAAACCTGTATGCAGGTCAGGAAGCAACAGTTAGAACTGGACATAGAACGACAGACTGGTTCCAAATAACAAAAGGAATGTGTCAAGGCTGTGTATTGTCACCCTGCTTATTTAACTTATATGCAGAGTACATCATGAGAAATGCCAGGCTGGATGAAGTAAAA
>NW_011472977.1:0-2375 GCF_000754665.1 Bison bison bison
GAGACCATGAAACTCAAACTTCTGTATGGAAAAAGAGCATCATATAAAGTCAAAATTGAAATGAGTGTTCTTCATACATTGCTGTAGTAGAAACTGGCAGAACCTCTGTGTAGGGAGTTCAGCAGTTTAAGTCAAAATTTTAAAATGCACATACCTTAACCCAGGAATTCTACTTTTTTGATTTTATTCTATAACTATACCCAATATCTCCATACATGTGCACAAAGATATATGTGCAATGATAATCTTCATTGCCAGTGTAATAAATTACCACAAATTTAGTGGACTAAAACAACACAAATTTATTCTCTTACAATTTTGGAGGTCATAAGTCCAAAATCACTTTCGCTGGGCTACAATCAAGGCATAAGCAGGGCTGGATTCTTCTGGAGACTCTGAGGGGAGACTCTGCTTCTTTGCCTTTTTCAACTTCTAAGGCTGCCTGTATTCCTTGGCTTGTGGCCCCCGCCTCTATCTTTAAAGAGCATCATTCCAGTCTCTACTTCTGTTGTCACATTGCTCCCTTCTCTCCCATTAACACTCCTGCCTCCCTCTTATAAAGACCTTTGTGGTTATATCTGGACTTATCCAGACAATTGGTGATAAATGCCCTATCCCCACATCATTGAATTAATCACATCTGCGAAATCCATTTAGGAATGTAAGGTAAGATAATAATAGGTTCTGGGGATTAAGACGTGAACATCTTTGAGAGAACTTGTGCAGCCTACGATAGACATGTTCTTGTATACCCTGTTTCTAGAAGAATAAGAAATTGCTAATGATAAATGTTTTTTGGACAGAGAAACCTGGAGGCTGAGGGACAAAGGACAAAGGAACAAAGGACAAAGACACTACTGCAAACTTCTTGTGCTTTTTGTTTATGTATCTGTAGTCTCTATTTTTAAAAATGTGATGTATGCTCATTGTAGAAATTTTAGAAATTGCAAAAAAGAGAAATGCATAAAATATTAATCATAATCAACCATACAAGCTGAACAACTGTTAATGTTCTTGGTATATTTCCTTCTATCATTTTTTTCTATTCATAATTATGTTTGTGGTAAACAAAATAAATGGCTTTCCAAAGATATCCAAACCCTAATCTCCAGAATCTGTGAACATGCTGCCAGACATGGTTAAAAGGACTTTTGTAATGTAAGTGAGGATTGTGAGATAGGGAGATAATCCTGGATTATCTGGGTGGAATCAGTGTAGTCACAAGGATCCTTATAAGATGGGGTTGCAAGAAGGTGAGAGAAGGTGAGAAGGTGATGTGTAAAGGAAACCTGTGGTACAGTTATGCAATAAGGAGCCAAGGTTAAGTACAGCTGTTAGTAGATGAAAAATGGAATGACTGAATTCTTGGACTTCTGTCCTCTAGAATTGTAAGAGAATAAACATGTCATTTAAAAATATTGACAGTTTGGTAATTTGTTACATTTAGGAAACTAATGCAATGTCTTTAAATGATAAACATTTCCCCATGTTCTTTAACATTTTTTGTGCATACTATAATGATACCTTACTTAATATTAATATTTATGTATTTGCTTTCTCTTCTAGATACTAAATTATACAAGGTCAGGGACCGTTTATGTCTTTCCCCCCAACTTTATTAAGGTATTATTAACATATATGTCTGTTTAGGGTGCACAACATGATGATTTGATATGTGTATATGCATGCATGCTAAGTCGCTTCAGTCGTATCTGACTCTGTGTGACCCCATGGACAGCAGCCTACCACGCTCCTCTGTCCACAGGATTCTCCAGGCAAGAATACTGGAGTGGGTTGCCATTTCCTTCTCCAGATATGTGTATATATTGTGAAATTATTACTGCAATAAGGTTAGTTAACACCTTTGTCTTATCACAAACTTTTATTGGGTATGTGATGATGACATTTAAGACCTATTCTCAAAACTTTCAACTATCAATATATAATACTGTACTGTAATTATATACAGTTAATATTGTACTGGTGATGGACAGGGAGGCCTGGCGTGCTGCAGTCCATGGGGTCGCAAAGAGTTGGACACGACTGAGTGACTGAACTGAACTGAGCTGTTAATTATAATCACCACGCTGTCCACTTGAGCCCCAGAACTCTTTCATCTTATATCTGGAAGTTGGTAATCTTTGACCATTATGTCCTCGTTTCCCCGAACTCCTAACCTCTAGTGAGACCATCAATCTACTCTCTATTCCTCTTTTTTTTTTTTTTTTAATTGTTGTTATATTATCTTTTGGCCACATGTGAGATCTAGTTCTCTGACCAGGGATCAAACTAATGCCGCCTGCCTTGTCAGCACAGAGTCTTAACCACTCTATCACCAGGGAGCTAAGCTAAGCTAAGTCACTTCAGTCGTGTCC
>NW_011472977.1:2475-3145 GCF_000754665.1 Bison bison bison
TCCTTCTCCAGTGCATGAAAGTGAAAAGTGAAAGTGAAGTCGCTCAGTCGTGTCCGACTTGTAGCAACCCCATGGACTGCAGCCCACCAGGCTCCTCCATCCATGGGATTTTCCAGGCAAGAGTACTGGAGTGGGGCGCCATTGCCTTCTCTGTATCACCAGAGAAGTCCCTCTCTATTCCTTTTTTTTTTTTTAACAGTGATACAAGTAGCAGTGTTTATTATAGTAAGTCAGTAACAAATGAATTCATATTCTAATAGCTTTTTTATACTTTGTACCTCTTAATCTCCTTCCCCTACTTTGTTCCTCCCCTCACTCCTAAACCCACTGATAACTGTTAGTTTGTTCTCTATATTTGTGAGTCTGTTTCAGTTTGTTGTATTTATTCATTTTATTTTTTATATTCCACATATAAGTGAAAGCACAGTACTTGTCTTTCTCTATCTGACTTACTTTACTAAGCACAATATTGTCCAGGTCCATCAATGTTTTTGCAAATGGCAAAATTTTATTCTTTTTTTATGGGTGATAATATTACATTGTGTGTGTATCACATCTTCCTCATGCATTCATCTGTTGTTGGAAACTTAGTTTGCTTCCATATATTGGCTTCTGCAAATAATACTATTATAAAACATTGGAGAGCATATATTTTTTTAAATTTGTGTTT
>NW_011472977.1:4326-5536 GCF_000754665.1 Bison bison bison
TAATTCATTTTCAATTTCTTTTATATATGGTGTGAGAAAATGTTGTAATTTCATTTTTTTACATGTAGCTGTTCAGTTTTCCAAAGACCACTTATTGAAGAAAATGTCTTTTCTCCATTGTATATTTTTGCCTGCCTTGCTATAGATTAATTGATCATGTATGTATGGATATATTTCTGGACTCTCTATTCTATTCCATTTGTCTTTCCTAGGTATTTTATTCTTTTGATGTGATTCTAAATGGGATTGTTTTTTTGCTTTCTCTTTCTGATTAGTATATAGAAAAACAACAGATTTCTATATATTAATCTTATATCCTGCAACCTTACTGACTTTATTAGTTCTAATAGAGTTTTTCTTTGGTGGATACTTTAGGGTTATATAATTGAAAGGAAGACGTAAACGTGTCATTACTTGCAGATGACATGGTGCCTTTTATTTTTCTTTTATGATTGCTGTGGCTAGGACTTCATGAACTGCTTATTGCCAAATTCAGACTTAAATTGAAGAAAGTAGGGAAAACCACTAGACCATTCAGGTATGACCTAAATCAAATCCCTCATGATTATACAGTGGAAGTGACAAATAGATCTAAGGGACTAGATCGGATAGACAGAGTGCCTGATGAACTATGGACGGAGGTTTGTGACATTGTTCACGAGACAGGGGTCAAGACCATCCCCATGGAAAAGAAATGTAAAAAAGCAAAATGGCTGTCTGAGGAGGCCTTACAAATAGCTGTGAAAAGAAGAGAAGTGAAAAGCAAATGAGAAAAGAAAAGATATAAGCATCTGAATGCAGAGTTCCAAAGAATAGGAAGGAGAGATAAGAAAGCCTTCCTCATTGATCAATGCAAAGAAATAGAGGAAAACAACAGAGTGGGAAAGACTAGAGATCTCTTCAAGAAAATTAGAGATACCAAGGGAACATTTCATGCAAAGATGGGCTCAATAAAGGACAGAAATGGTATGGACCTAACAGAAGATATTAAGAAGAGGTGGCAAGAATACACAGAAGAACTGTACAAAAAAGATCTTAACGACCCAGATAATCACGATGGTATGATCACTCACCTAGAGCCAGACATCATGGAATGTGAAGTCAAGTAGGCCTTAGAAAACATCACTATGAATAAAGCTAGTGGAGATGATGGGATTCCAGTTGAGCCAGTTCAAATCCTGAAAGATGATGCTGTGAAAGTGCTGCATTC
>NW_011472977.1:5913-8321 GCF_000754665.1 Bison bison bison
AAAATCATTGCAGATGTTGATTGCAGCCATGAAATTAAAAGACGCTTACTCCTTGGAAGGAAAATTATGACCAACCTAGATAGCATGTTAAAAAGCAAAGATATTACTTTGCCAACAAAGATCCGTCTAGTCAAGGCTATGGTTTTTCCAGTAGTCATGTATGGATGTGAGAGCTGAGTTGTGAAGAAAGCTGAGTGCCGAAGAATTGATGCTTTTGAACTGTGATGTTGGAGAAGACTCTTGAGAGTCCCTTGGACTGCAAGGAGATCCAACCAGTCCATTCTAAAGGAGATCAGTCCTGGGTGTTCATTGGAAGGACTGACACTGAAGCTGAAACACCAATACTTCGGCTACCTCATGCAAAGAGTTGACTCATTGGAAGAGACCATGATGCTGTGAGGGATTGGGGGCAGGAGGAGAAGGGGACGACAGAGGATGAGATGGCTGGATGGCATCACCGACCTGATGGACATGAGTTTGATGAACTCCAGGAGTTGATGATGGACAGGGGGACCTTGTGTGCTGTGATTCATGGGGTCACAAAGAGTTGGACACGACTGAGTGACTGAAGTGAACTGAACTGAAGTGAGGACTTCCAATACTGTATTGAATAGAAGTGATGAAGATGGACATTCTTATCTTGTTCCTGATATTAGTGTAAAAGTTTTCATCTTGTTACCATTGAGTATGTTGTTAGCTGTGGGTTTATCCTAAATGGTCTTTAGTATATTCAGGTTATGGATTTTCTGCATTTGTTGAGATTGTCATGTAATTTTATTTTATCTTATCTTTCCTTTTGTTAATATGGTGCATCATATTGATTTGTGCATACTGAACCATCCTTGAGTCCCTGGAATAAATCACATGATCATGGTATATGATCCCTTTTATATATTGTTGAAATTGGTTTGCTAAAAGATTTTGTGAAGATTTTTGCTTCTATAGTCATCAGAGATGTGTGTGTGCTGAATCCCTCAATGTGTCCTCTTTGTGACTCCATGGACTGTAGCCTGCCAGGCTGCTCTATTGATGGAATTTTCCAGGCAAGGTTACTGGAAATATTACAGGGGATCTTCTGATCCAGGGAGCAAACCTGCATATCTTGTATCTCCTGCACTGGCAGGTGAATTCTTTACCACTGTACAATCTGGAAAGCTCTATTCATCAGAGATATTGGCCTCTAATTTTCTTTTTTGGTAATATCTTTTGTTTTGGTGTAACGGTAATAGTGGCCTCAAAAAATGAATTTGGTAATGTTTCTTCTTTAATTTTTTTTTTTTGGGCAGTAGTTTGGGAAGGAGAAGTATTATGTTTTCTTTGTATGCTTGGTATTCAATAGAATTATCCCATGAAGACTTATGGTCCTGACTTTTTTGGAGGGGAGTTCTTTGATTACTGATTCAATTGCAATCCTAGTAATTGGTCTGTTCAGGTTATATCTTTCTTTTTGATTCAGTTTTGGAAGATTGTATGTTTCTAGTAATTTATGCATATCTTCTAGGTTGTCCAATTTGTTGGCATGTAGCTGTTAATAGTATTCTCTTATGATTATTTGTATCTCTGTGATATTTGTGGTGAATTCTCCTATTCCATTTATTATTTTGTTTATTTGGTTCCTTGCTTTTTTCTTACTGAGCCTGGTTAAAGGCTTATCAATTTTGTTTTCAAAAAACCAGTTTTTGGTTTCATTGATCTTTTTTTTCGTTGTTCTCTATTTCACTTATTTCCACTGTGATGTTTATCATTTCATTTCTTCTTCTGACTTTGAGCTTTGTTCGTTGTTGCTAATTCCTTTGGATGGTAGTTTAGGGTGTTTATTTGAGATAGGCATGTACTTACTGCTATTTTGTTACTTGTTTTCCCATTTTTCTCATTTTCTGTGTTTTTCTTATTCTTTAGGTGTTGGTCCCTTGTGGTTTGATGTTTTCTTTTGTGTTTTATTTGTGTTCCTTTCTAATTTTTGTGTATCTATTGTACATTTCAAGCTGGTTTTAGAAAAGGCAGAGGAACCAGAGATCAAATTGCCAACATCTGCTGGATCATCAAAAAAGCAAGAGAGTTCCAGAAAAACATCTATTTCTGCTTTATTGACTATGCCAATGCCTTTGTGTGGATCACAATAAACTACGGAAAATTCTGAAAGAGATGGGAATACCAGACCACCTGACCTGCCTCTTGTAAAACCTGTATTCAGGTCAGGAAGCAACAGTTAGAATTGGACATGGAACAACAGACTGGTTCCAAATAGGAAAAGGAGTATGTCAAGGCTGCATATTGTTACCCTGCTTATTTAACTTGTATGCAGAATAATTCATTTGAAATGCAGGGCTGGATGAAGCACAAGCTGGAATCAAGATTGCTGGGAGAAATATCAATAACCTCAGATATGCAGATGACACCACCCTTAT
>NW_011472977.1:8654-11258 GCF_000754665.1 Bison bison bison
CGGTTAGTCAGGGCTATGGTTTTTCCAGTGGTCATGTATGGATGTGAGAGTTGGACTGTGAAGAAGGCTGAGCGCTGAAGAATTGATGCTTATGAACTGTGGTGTTGGAGAAGACTCTTGAGAGTCCCTTGGACTGCAAGGAGATCCAACCAGTCCATCCTAAAGGAGATCAGTCCTGGGTGTTCATTGGAAGGACTGATGCTGAAGCTGAAACTCCAATATTTTGGCCACCTCATGAAAAGAGTTGACTCACTGGAAAAGACCCTGATGCTGTGAGGGATTGGAGGCAGGAGGAGAAAGGGATGACAGAGGATGAGACGGCTGGATGGCATCACCGACTCGATGGACATGAATTTGAGTGAACTCAGGGAGTTGGTGATGGACAGGGAGGCCTGGCGTGCTGTGATTCATGGGGTCGCAAAGAGTTGGACATGACTGAGTGACTGAACTGAACTGATTGTACATTTTTCATTTGTCTTTTAAATTGATAATCCTTTAAGTTCAAACATATTCTAAAAATCTACATTGTTCAGTTTTGCCTGACATTTTGTGTTTTGGATGTTGTATTTTACATCCTCATGTCTACCCCTTAACTGTTTATTGTAGTTATAGTTGACTTCACAATTTTTGTCTTTTAATCTTTGTACTAGCTTAGTTAAGTGATTGAGCCACAGTTCTTTACTATATATTTGCCCTTACTTATGGGTTATTCCTTTTCTTACAATTTATTTCTTGTAGCCTTTTTCACCGAGAGAAGGTAATGGCACCCCACTCCAGTACTCTTGCCTGGAAAATCACATGGACGGAGGAGCCTGGTAGGCTGCAGTCCATAGGGTCGCTAAGAGCCGGACAGTACTGAGCAACTTCACTTTCACTTTTCAGTTTCAAGCATTGGAGAAAGAAATGTCAACCCACTCCAATGTTCTTGCCTGGAAAATCCCAGGGACAGGGAAGCCTGGTGGGCTGCCGTCTATGGGATCTCACAGAATCGGACACGACTGAAGCGACTTAGCAGCAGCAGCAGCAGCAGCAGCCTTTTTCACTTAATGAAGATCCTTTAACACTTCTTGTGAGATGGCTTAGTGTTGATGAACTCTTTTAGTATTTGCTTATCTGAGAAGCTCTTTATCTTTTTCAATTCTAAATGATAACCTTGCTGGGAAGACTGCCCTAAGTTGTAGATTTTTTCCATTCAGCATTTAAAATATATCATGCATTCTCTCTGGCCTGTAAAATTTCTACTGAAAGTTCAGCTGAGGATTCTCTTGTATGTGGTTTTTTGTTTTTCTCTTGCTGCCTCTAAAATTCTTTCTTCATCTTTTGCCATTAACATTTTGGTGCATCTTGGTGTAGGTTTCTTTGAGTTCATCTTGTTTTGGACTGTCTGTACCTGATTATCTGTTTCCTTCTTCCTGTTTGGAAGTATCCAGCCATAATTTCATTAAATACATTTTCTATCCCTTTCTCTCATCTCCTTCTGGGCCTTATATAATATGAATGTTATTATGCTTGATGTTGTCCCAGAGGTCCCTTAAACTATCCTCTTACAAATTTTTTCCCTTTTACTGTTTTGATTGGGTTATTTCAAATATTCTATCTTTCAGTTCATTTATGTTTTATTTACTATCACCTAATCTGTTAATTCCTTCTAGCAAATTTTTAAATTCAGGTGTATTCTTCAGCTCTGACTAGTTCTTTGCATATTTTCTAGTTTTTTGTTAAAATTCTCACTGTGTTCATCTATTCTTTTCTCAGTTCATTTAGTGTTCTTATTACTATTGCTTTGAACTCTTTATCAGGTAGATTATCTGTATCATTAAGGTTTTTTTTATATGTGGCCTTGTTCTTTTGTTTGAAACACATTCCTCTGTCTTTTCATTTTGTTTAACTTTTTCTGTCTCTATGATGTTAGGTGAAACAGTGACCTATCCTAGTCTTGAAAGGTGTTCTTGTGTGGTAGCTCCCTTACGCAGTCTACATGTGTCCAGTGGCTTTCATGGGAGAGCTGGATCTTAAGTGGGCAATGGCTGCATCTTTGCCTGGGGTGCACTGGTAGCTACCACCTTGGTGGGAGGTAGGGCTGGAGTTAAGCAGCAAGAGCCAGAGATAGAGCCATGTGTGAGCCAGAGCTTCTCCTATTCTCAGTGGCCATTATTGCCACAATGGGGAAAGTGACAGGACGTGAAAGGCTGGAACAGGAGTCCTGAGGGAGTTGGATTCTCCTGGGTGTAATGGTATTCTTTGCCTTGGTTGGGATCCTGGTTAGGGCTTGGGACTGCAGTTTTGTGCTGGTTTCATTCTGTTGTGTGTATGCCTTGGTTAGAGACTGGTTTGGGGCTAGAGGGGTTGGTGCCACATTAATGAGCTGCATTCTTTCCTGCTGCAGATGGTGTTCTCTACTCTGGAGCTAGGTTTGTTCCTATGTATGGCCACCTCATGCAGAGTTGACTTATTGGAAAAGACTCTGATGCTGGGAGGGATTGGGGGCAGGAGGAGAAGGGGACGACAGAGGATGAGATGGCTGGATGGCATCACTGACTCGATGGACGTGAGTATGGGTGAACTCCGGGAGTTGGTGATGGACAGGAAGGCCTGGCGTGCTGC
>NW_011472977.1:11358-14928 GCF_000754665.1 Bison bison bison
ACTCCGGGAGTTGGTGATGGACAGGAAGGCCTGGCATGCTGCGATTCATGGGGTCACAAAGAGTTGGACACGACTGAGCGACTGAACTGAACTGAATCTTGGTATGGACATGTACACTGGCAGTGACTTCCTCTGCCCTGTTTAGAGGCAAGGCTGTAGTCCAAGCTGGCTCCATTTCCTCTAAGTGTGAGCACACTCATTGGCAAAAGCAGCCTCTGCCTTTGTGGGCAGCAGCACTGGAGAAAGAGGAGCTGGAGCAGGATCCTGGTATCGGTTGAGTGTGTGTAGTCGAGCAGTCCTACCAAGCTGGCTAGAGACCCAGGCAGCTTTGAATATGCTGCCTCTGTATGTGCATTCTTCAAGAGTAGAGTCTTATTTTCTTCCAGCTTTCTCGTAAACCTGACTTATTTTCAAACGAGATAAGGGGGCTCACCTTCCCAATGTTGAATCCTAGGACTGGGGTGCCTAATTGCCTTCCTGTCAGACTCTGTGTGGATCTTCCTTTACAGTCTTGGTTGTGGAAGAGCTGTTATGCCAGGTTATTTTCACATGCAGTTGTATTTTGGATGTGTTTGTGAGGGGAGGTGAGCTCAGCCTCCTCCTGATCAGCTATATTTATCTCTCTCCCCTACTCTCTAAATTCACTTTTTTTTAGATTCTACGTATAAAGGAGAATATATAGACTTTGTTTTTCTTTCTGACTTATTTCACTTAGCATAATCCCTTCATGGCCCATCCATATTGCTGCAAAATGCAGGATTTCATTCTTTTTAAATGGCTGATTAATATTACGTTATATTTATCCAGGCAACATTATATTGTTTCTGTGTCTTGGGTATTGTGAATGCAATGAACATGGGGATATAGGTATCTCTTTCAGAGAGAGATCTCATTTCCCTTGGAAAAATATATGGGAGTCAAATTGCTTGATTGTATGATAGTTCTATTTTTAATGTTTTGACAAATTTAAATACTGTTTTCCTTAGTAGCTGCACCAATTTACATTCCTATAAATGGTGCTCAGGGGTTCCTTTCTGTACATCCTCTCTAACATTTATTGTATTAAATTTTTTATCCATTCTAATAGGCATGAGGTGATATTTTATTGTGGTTTTGATTTCATTTCATGATTAGAGATATTATGCTTTTTTTTTTCTCATGAACATGTTGGGCATTTGTATGTCTTCTTTGGAAAAATATCTGTTCTGGTACTTTTCTAATTTTTAAATCAGGTTACTTTTTTGGCTATTGAATTGTTTGAATTCACTATACATTTTGGATAATGTCTTATCAGATGTCTAGTTTGCAGATATTTTCTACCATTCTGTATGTTGTCTCATCACTCTCTTGATTGTTTCTCGTGCTTTGCAAAACTTTATTAGTTTGATTTGGTCACATTTGTCTATTTTTCTTTCACTTTTATTGTCATATCAAAAAAATGTTTTAAAGACCAATGTCAAGGAGCTTTTCTCATCTGTTTTCTTCTAATAGTTTTATACTTTGAAGTCTTGCATTCAAATCTTTAAGCCATTTTGAGTTAATTATTTTTTTTCAAATTTTAACATGATAAATCCTTTTTGTTTTTTTTTTAATTAATTTATTTATTGAATTATAATTACTTTACAGAATTTTGCTGCTTTCTAATTTTTGTGAGTGGTTATAAGATAGGGGCCCAGTTTCATTCCATTGCATGTGTGTATTTAGTTTTCCCAACACCATTTATTGAAAAGGCTATCCTTTCCCATTGAGTATTGACTCCTTTGTCAAATATTAGTTGACCATGTATATACATGGGTCTATTTCTGGGCTGTTAATTCTTTTCCATTGTTCTATATGTCTGTTTTTATGCCAGTAGCATTCTGATCTGATCACTATAGCTTTGTAATAAAGTTTGAAATCAGGTATTATGATTTCTCCAGCTTTTTTCTTTTAGCTCAGGTTGCTTTGGCTATGTGGGTCTTTTGTTGTTCCCCATGAATTTTAGGATTTTTTTTCTATTTTTTCTAATATGTCATTGGAATTTTGGTAGAGATTGCATTGATTCTGTTTATGGCCTTAGGTAATAATGGACATTTTAATAATACTAATTCTTGCAATCTATGAACAGGAGATATCTTTCTATTTGTGTTTGTCAGTTTCTTCATCAATGTTTATAATTTTCAGTGTATAGATCTTTCATCTTTTTGGTTAAATTTATTTCTAGGTATTTCATTCCTTTTGATGCTATTGTAAATGGGATTGTTTTCTTTATTTATCTTTCTGATTAGTTCATTGTTATTATATATAGATGTAGCTGTTTTTTATATAGTGGTGCAGCATTAGAATTCCGCTTTTTTATATAGTGGTGCAGCATTAGAATTCCGCTATCTTTTTCACAGTGGGCCCTTACTGGCTACTCATTTAATGTCAATGAATTTAGAATATCTTACTATTATTTCATTTTAGATATTAAGATATTAGATATTTTTCCAATGCTTTGCTTTTTTTTTTAAGTAGCTCTAGCCAAATATAGCTGATACTGCTATTGCTATTTCTACTGCTACTACTACTAAGCTCTTAAGTGCTGTAATTACTTTATTTCAACTTAATCTTTATGAAAACCTCATGGGATTGGATGCTATTATACTCTCCCTTTTCCTGGGTCACAGTAAGTGGCAGAAACCTAGTTCTGTCAGATCTAGCACTAAACTGCTCCATTCTACTGTCAACCCACAAACTGGATTATATTGAATATGCTAATTTTGATAACTTGCTTTTTACCTAAATTAAACATCATAAATATCTCCTCGTATGATTACAAAATTTTTCTATCATATAAAAATATTGCTTAATGTTCCATTGTATGTATCTATTCTTAATTTATAGGTCCAAGATCTTATTACTAAATATTTTAGATTATTTCCATTGCACATGTAATTAAATCTGTTTCCAGTTTTAACATGGAAAAATCTAAATATGCACAAAAGTAGAGAGGATAATATAAAGTGCGGTTATGTACCTGTCATTCAGCTTCAATAATTGTTAATGTATGGCCTATCTGTTTTATCTATAACCCTCATGCAGTACTTTTCCCCTTGGCCTGAATTACTTTGAATCAAAATTTGCAGACTGTCATTTCATCTGTAAATACTTTATCATTGAACACAGTTTTTATACTCTACAGTTATAGTGATAGTATTCTAGTAGCTTATTAATTCAAGTTACCCTAGAAATGAGTATTCAGAGACAACCTGGTAGAGCTAATATCTCATTTTGGTTGGAAAAAGCACAGTTGGATGTCTATCATCCATGATCTGCAAATGAAAATTTTGTGTATTCCAAGAGGGGAAAAAGCTCAGATCTATGGTTCTTGATCTTGGCTGAACATTGGAAACACCTGAGGTACTTTAAAGGTAGTGATCTCACTCCCAGAGATTCTGATGGAATTGGTCTAGGATGGGGGCCTGATAATTTTTTTTTTGTTATTTTGGTAGAATATACATAACATAAAGTGTATCTTTTTAACCATATTTAAGTATACAATTCAGTGGCATTTAATATATTTACAATATCATACAACCATCACCACTA
>NW_011472977.1:15028-15820 GCF_000754665.1 Bison bison bison
GAACTTTCATTATCTCAAATAGAAACTCTGTACCCATGAAGTAATAATTCCCAGTTTCCCTGTCCCCTCAGCCCCTTGCAATCACCATTATTCTTTTTGTTTGTATGGATTTTCCTATTTTAGATATCTAATATAAAGTGGGATCATATTGTATTTGTCCATTTGTGTTAGGCTTCTTTCACTTAGCATAAAATTTTCAAGCTTCATCCACATTGTAGCATGCATCAGAATTTCATTCTTTTTTGAGGTGGAGTAATATTCCATTTATGTATCACCACATTTTCTATATCTGTCAATCTGTTGATAGACATTTACATTTTTTCTGCCTTTTGGTTATTGTGAATAATCCTGCTGTGAATATTGGTGGTTGAATATTGAATATCTGCTTGAATTCCTGCTTTCGGTTTTTTTGAGTATAAATCCAGAGTGGAATTATTGCTCCATCATATGGTATTTCAATATTTAGTTTTTAGAGGACTCTCATCCTGTTTTCTACAGTAGCTGTACCATTTAAATTTACCACCAGCAATACACAAAAGTTCTAATTTCTCCACATCCTTGACAATGCTTGTTCTTTTCTTTTTTTATCAGTGCAGTTCAGTTCAGTCGCTCAGTCATTTCCGACTCTTTGCGACCCCATAAATTGCAGCACACCAGGCCTCCCTGTCCATCACCAACTCCTGGAGTTCACTCAAACTCAGGTCCATCGAGTTGGTGATGCCATCCAGCCATCTCATCCTCTGTCGTCCCCTTCTCCTCTTGTCCCCAATCTCTCCCTGCATCAGAGTCTTT
>NW_011472977.1:16520-17106 GCF_000754665.1 Bison bison bison
CCAACTTTTTTCACTCTTCACTTTCACTTTCATCAAGTAGCTTTTTAGTTCCTCTTCACTTTCTGCCATAAGAGTGTGGCATCTGCATTATCTGAGGTTATTGATATTTCTCCCAGCAATCTTGATTCCAGCTTGTGCTTCTTCCAGCCCAGCATTTTTCACGATGTACTCTGCATATAAGTTAAATAAGCAGGGTGACAATATACAGCCTTGACATACTCCTTTTCCTAATTGGAACCAGTCTGTTGTTCCATGTCCAGTTCTAACTGTTGCTTCCTGACCTGCATATAGATTTCCCAAGAGGCAGGTCAGGTGGTCTGGTATTCCCATCTCTTTCAGAATTTTCCACAGTTTATTGTGATCCACACAGTCAAAGGCTTTGGCGTAGTCAACAAAGCAGAAATAGATGTTTTTCTGGAACTCTCTTCCTTTTTTGATGATCCAGCAGATATTGACAACTTGATCTCTGGTTCCTCTGCCTTTTCTAAAACCAACTTGAACATCTGGAAGTTCGCGGTTGGTTCACTTATTGCTGAAGCCTGGCTTGGGGAATTTTGAGCATTACTTTACTAGCGTGTGAGATGAG
>NW_011472977.1:17797-18607 GCF_000754665.1 Bison bison bison
GCCTTTGCCCTGCTTCATTCCGTATTCCAAGGCCAAATTTGCCTGTTACTCCAGGTGTTTCTTGACTTTATAGTAACCATCTTAATTTGTGTGAAGTGGTGTCTTCTCGTTTTGATTTATATTGTCCTAAATGGCTAGTGATGTTCAGAGTCTTTTCATTTAGTTATTGGCGATTTCTATATGGGAGAAATATCTATTCAAGTCCTATGCCCATTTATTAATTGGATTGTTGTTTTTTGAAAAATTTTTTTGTAGTATAGTTGATTTACAATGTTGTGTTAGTTTAAGATATACAGAAAAGTGAACCAGTTATATATATACATATATCCATTTTTCTTTTTTTAGGTTATTTTCCCATATTGGCCATTACATAGTATTGAGCAGAGAGGTCCAGTAGGTTCTTATTAATTATGCATTTTATATATTGTACTGTGTACATGTCAATCTCACTCTCACAATTTATTCTTTCCCCCCTTATCTCCTGGTAACCATAAGATGGTTTTCTATATCTACATTTGGTTGATTCAAATTCAGTATTGTAAATCAGTTCATTTGTACCCATTTTTTAGATTCCACATAGGAGTGATATCATGTGCTATAGCTTTCTGTGTCTGACTTACTTCACTCGGTATGACAATCTCTAGGTCCATCCATGTTGCTGCAGATAGCATTATTTCATTCTTTTTAATGGCTGGGTAATATTTCATTGAATATATGTACCAAAACTTCTATATCCATTCATCTGTCATTAGACATTTTTGTTGTTTCCATGTCCTGGCTGTCGTAAACAGTGCTGTAGTGAACACTGGG
>NW_011472977.1:18883-19429 GCF_000754665.1 Bison bison bison
ATTAGCAATTTACATTCCCACCAACAGTGTAGGAGGGTTCCATTTCTCCATACCCTCTTCTGAATTGATTGGTTCCACATTGTTTGATGATGGCTAGTCTGCCTGGTGTGAGGTAATACTTCCTTGTAGTTTTGATTTGAACTTCTCTAATAATTAGTGATGTTGAACATCTTTTCATATGCTTTTTGGCTATCTGTATGTCTTCTTTGGGAGAAGGAAATGGCACCCCTTTCCAATGTTCTTGCTTGGGAAATCCCATGGACAGTGAAGCCTGGCAGGCTATAGTCCATGGGGTCACAAATAGTTGAACACAGGTAAGCAACTAACACACACGCATGCACGCACGCACACACACACATACACACACACCCCTTCTTTGGAAAAATGCATGTTTAGCTCTTCTATCCATTTTTTTTAAATTTTATTTTATTTTTAAACTTTACATAATTGTATTAGTTTTGCCAAATATCAAAATGAATCCGCCACAGGTATATATGTGTTCCCCATCCTGAACCCTCCTCCCTCCTCCCTCCCCATACCATCCTG
>NW_011472977.1:19529-20777 GCF_000754665.1 Bison bison bison
ACTAACTGAAGAGGGTATCTTTTCTCCCTTGTATATTCTTGCCTCTTTTGTCAGAGATAATGTGCCCATAGGTGTGTGAGTTTATCTCTGGGCGTTCTATCCTGTCCCATTGATTGATCTATATTTCTGTTTTTGTGTCAATACGATACTGTCTTGATGGCTATAGCTTTGTTGTATCATCTGAAGTCAGGGAGCCTGATTCTTCCAGCTCTGTTTTTCTTTTTCAGGATGGCTTTGGATTTTTGAGGTCTTTTGTGTTTCCATAGATACCATAAAACTTTTTGTTCTAATTGTGTAAAAAATCTCATTGGTAATTTGATTAGGATGCACTGAATCTGTTAATTGCTTTGGGTAGTATAGTCATTTGCACAATATTGATTCTTCAAGTCTAAGAATGTGGTATATCTGTTTGTGTCATCTTTGATTTCTTTCATTAGTATCTTATATTTTTCTGAGTACAGTTTTGCCTCCTTAGGTAGGTTTATTCTTAGGATTTTATTCTTTTCATTGCAATGGTAAATGGGATCATTTCCTTAATTTCTCTTTCTGATCTTATGTTGTTAGTGTAGAGGAATGCAAGAGATTTCTATGTATTAATTAATTTCTATGTATTAATTAATTATCTATTAATTAATTAATGTATCCTGTGACTTTACTAAATTCAAACTAGGTGGCATCTTTAGGATTTTCTGTATATAGTATCATGATATCTACAAACAGTGATAGTTTTACTTCTTTTCCAGTTTAGATTCCTTTTATTTCTTTTTCTTCTCTGGTTGCTGTGGCTAGGACTTTAGAACTATGGTGAATAATAATGGCGAGAGTGGGCACCCTTGTCTTGTTCCTGATTTTAGAGGAAATGCTTTCAGTTTTTCACTATTTAGAATGATGTTTCCTATGGATTTTTCATGTAGGGCCTTATTATGTTGAGGTAGGCTCCCTGTATGCCCACTTTCTGGAGAGTTTTTATCATAAACAGGTGTTATTTTCCCCTTGCTGCTTTTAATATTTGCTCTTTGTGTTTGATCTTCATTAGTTTGATTAATATATGTCTTGGGTTGTTTCTCCTTCCATTTATCCTGTTTGGGACTCTCTAGGTTTCTTGGACTTGGGTGGCTATTTCCTTCCCCATTTTAGGGAAGTTTTCAACTATTATCTCAAGTATTTTCTCATGGCCTTTCTTTTTGTCTTCTTCTTCTTGGACTCCTATGATTCGAATGTTGTGGCATTTAACATTGTCCCAGAGAT
>NW_011472977.1:22642-23031 GCF_000754665.1 Bison bison bison
ATCTAGACTAGAGGTTAGACTCTCAGAAATAGAATATTGAAAATACAAAACAAAATCAAGCACAAAAATTATAAAAAATATATATATGAAATTTGCTTTAAAAATAGGGTCTTTTTTGGTAAGGTAATAAAAAGTTAACTTATAAAAAATTAAAGGCATAATAAAGAACTTAAAAATAAAAAATAAATTAAAAATGATAATAGTAAAAATATATCTAGGAATTGCTTTAAAAATAGGGTCTTTTTTGGTAAGATAATAAAAAGGTAACATAAAAATGAAAGGCATAATAAAGAACTTAAAAATAAAAAAATAAATTAAAAATGATAATAGTAAAAATATATCTAGGAATTTCTCTGGAGCTGTTGTGGGCAGTGTGGGGTCAGATAGTT
>NW_011472977.1:23258-24049 GCF_000754665.1 Bison bison bison
AAGGAAATGGCAACCCACTCCAGTGTTCTTGCCTGGAGAATCCCAGGGACAGGGGAGCCTGGTGGGCTGCCGTCTATGGGGTCGCACAGAGTTGGACACGACTGAAGTGACTTAGCAGCAGCAGCAGCAGCATAGTCCCCTTCCAATGCTTAGTCAATGTTAACTACAGGGTTTTAATCTCTTGCACCTGTCACTTCCAGAGTGGTTCCCTCTTTATTTATTTTGGTTTCCTTTGTTTGCAAGTCTCTTCAGTGTTTAATTTCCACCCTGACACAAGAGGGAGAAGGTGGTCACTTATTTAGGCTCACTTGTTCAGTTGTGCTGTGGGGAGGGAGGAACACTGCAAACAAATATCACTGGCATGTGTGGGGAGTGCTTGCAGTGTATGGACCACACTGGGTTTGCCCCAACTCATGGCAGCGTGTGCTTTCTGGGTCTATACTGCTCAGGCCCCAGGATGCTCTGCAGGGGCACTGTCCAAAGCGGGCACTGCGTTTCTTGCACTTCCAGGGTCTTAGCTGCTCAGGTTCAGATTCTTGGGTACTCCACAAGGGCACAGACTTGGTTCGGCGTGCGTTTTTTGCCCTTCCCAGGTCCGAGCAGCTCGGGTGACCAGGTGTTTGGTGAGCGAACTGTCCCAGATGGGGTGTGCATCTTAATCACATCCCTGGTCCTGGCCGCTCAGTTTCCCGGGTGCACCGCAAGAGCACCGTCTCAGGTGTGCCATGTGTCTCTGGGGAGCTGATCTCAGGCTGCGACCCTCCTGGCAGATGTAAACCATCCAGGATCCT
>NW_011472977.1:24232-25154 GCF_000754665.1 Bison bison bison
CCCTGTGTTCTGTGTCTGGAGAAATTCCTTTAGCATTTGTTGTAATGCTGGTTTTGTGGTGCTGAATTTTCTTAGTTTTTGCTTTTCTTTGAAGCTTTTGATTTCTCAGCCAAATCTGAATGAGATCCTTCCTGTGTAGAATCATCTTGCTTGTAAGTTTTTCCCTTTTATCACTTTAAGTATATCTTGCCACTCCCTTCTTGCCTGAAGATTTTCTGCTGAGAGACCAGGAATTCCCTTGTATGTTATTTGTTGCTTTCCCCTTACTGCTTTTAATACTTTTTCTTTTTGTTCACTTTTTGGTTACATTGATTTACATGTGTCTCTGCATGTTTTTCATTGGGTTTATCCTGTATCGGACTCTCTTAGCTTCCTGGACTGGGCGACTATTTCTTTTCCCATATTAGGTAAGTTTTCAAATATAATCTTTTCAAAGATTTTTCAGAAACTTTCTCTTGCTCTTCTTCTTCTGGGACCACAAGAATTTGAATGTTTGTGTGTTTAATGATGTCCCAGAGGTCTCTGAGACTATCTTCACTTCTTTTCAATTTTTTTCTTTTTTTCTGGTCTATGGTAGTTATTTCCACCATTCTATCTTCCAGCTCACTTAGCTTATCTTCTGCATCAGTTATTCTGCTTTTGATTCCTTCTAGTGTATTTTTAATTTTAATATGTTATATATCATTCTTTGTTTCTTCTTTAGTCCTTGTAGTTCCTTGTTAAATGTTTCTTGTATTTTCTCCATTCTATTTTCAATATTTTATATCATCTTTACTATCATTACTTTGAATTTTTTCTCAGGCAGATTGCCTATTCCCTTCTCATTTATTTGGCTTTAAGCATTTTTTTTTTCTTTGTTTTTACCTTGCTCCTCAGCGGCAACACATTTCTGTGTCTTTTCATTTTTTTAATTTACTGTGTT
>NW_011472977.1:25254-25889 GCF_000754665.1 Bison bison bison
GCAGGATCTTAGTTCCTCTTCCCTCTGTTGTGTCTTCCCCCACTTGGTAACATTGGTCCAGTGGCTTGGGTAGGCTTCCTGTTGGGGGTCACTGGTGCCTGCATTCTGGTGGCTAGAGATTGATCTTGTCCCTATGATGGGCAGGGCCATGTCAGGTGGTGTGTCTTGGGTATCTCTGAGCTTTGTATGATTTTAGGCAGCCTGTATGCTAATGTGTGGGATTTTGTTTCTGTCTCACTAGTTGATTGGTGTGAAGCATCCAGCAGTGGAGCTTGCTGCCAGTTGTGTGAGGCTGTGTCTTGGTATTGATATGGAATCCTCTGGGAAATCTCTTGCTGATTAATAGTCCCTGGTGCTGGGAGTTTGCTGGCAGTCCAGGGTCTTGCACTTGGCTTGCACAGCTCAGAGGCTCAGGCCTGACCTCTGGTCAGAGAACCAAGACCCCACAAGCATCAGAGCATGGAAGAGGAATAAAATAATCATTAAAGAAAAAGAAAAAGGAAAAGAAAGCCAACAGACAAGTCCCCCAAGACAAGTGGTAAAAGTAAAAGCAAAGAAACAAAAACACACAAAGAAACACCCACAGACACACAAACTGACAAAAAAAAAAAGAAAGAAAAAAGAAAACAAAGGGA
>NW_011472977.1:27328-28929 GCF_000754665.1 Bison bison bison
GAGGGGGGGGATGGATGTGGCAGCCACAGTTGGGATGTGTGGGGAGTGCCTGCAGCCTTTAGAAGATGGCAGGAAGTTGCAACAGTCCAGGGCATGCCATGTGCTCTCCCAGGGATGTTGTCCCTGGAGTATGGGACCCTTGGCAGTGGCAGACTGCAAACACTCCCAGGAAGGTGTTAAGCATTATCTTGTGCTTGCTCACAGGACCCTTGGAGGGATTGGTGGCAGCAATAGCAATCCCTATCTTTATTCTTTTGTATGTGGATGTCTAGTTTACCTAGCATCACATGTTGAAAACCCTGTTAGTTCCCCATTGAATGATATTGGCATTTATATTGACAATCAATTGATCGTATATGCAAAGGTTTATTTCTGGGATCTCTATTCTATTCCATTGTCCTATATGTCTGTCCTTATGCCAATACCACATGGTTTTGATTACTATACCTTTGTAGTAAGGTTTGGAATCTGAAATTATGATCATTCCAACTTTATTCTTCTCTTTCAAAATTGCTTTGGCCATTTTGGGGTACAAATTGAGGCCATTCAGATTCCTTATGGGGTTTTTCTGTTTCTGCAAAAACTGCTATTGGGAATTTTATAGGGCTTACATTTAATCTGTTGATTACTTTGAATAGTATTGTCATCTTAGCAATATTAAGCTTTTCAATCCATGAGCATTCTTATTGGTCTTTAATCTCTTTCAACAAATTTTAGTTTTCAGTGTGGAAATCTTTCACCTCCTTGGTTAGATTTATTCCTAAGTTTTATTATTATTATTGATGTTATTGTAAGTGGAATTGTTTTCTTAACTTCCTGTTTGTTTTGTGTATTACTAGTATTTAGAAATACAACTGAGTTTTGCATGTAGATTTTGTATCCTGCCAGTTCGGTGAATTTGTTTATTAGGTTTAACATTTTCTTGTGTGAAATCTTTAGGATTTTCTAGACATAAGATCATGTCATCCATTAACAAAGATAATTTTACTTTTCCAATTTGGTTGCTTTTAATTTCTTATTATTCCTTTAATGCTCTGGCTAGAACTTCCAATATTATGTTGAATGAAGGTAGTGAAAGCAGACATCCTGGTCTTGTTCCTGGTCTTAGAGGAAAAGCTTTTGTGTTTCATCATTTAGTATGATGTTAGATATTGTTCATGAGGAAAGAATACTGAAGTGGTTTGCCATTCCCTTCTCCAATAGACCACGTTTTGTCAGAACTCTCTATCATGACCCGTTTGTCTTGGGTGGCCCTACATGGCATGGTTAATTGTTTCATTGAGTTAGACAAGGCTGTGATCCATGTGATCAATACATTAGCCATCATTAATTTTGTTGGAGGTCTAGTTATACATTAGGTGATGCAAGAGGCAACAATCATAAAAAATAGATATAAGTAATATAGCTAGTAACATTAATAAGATTATAGTACAGCAGAGAGAGACACAAAGCATAAACAATTTGAAAACAACAACAAGATAACAAATTTTCAATAACTGCTATCAGTTCAGTTCAGTTCAGTCCCTCAGTCATGTCCGACTCTTTGCGACCCCATGAATTGCAGAACGCCAGGCCTCCCTGTCCATCACCAACTCCCAGAG
>NW_011472977.1:29029-29586 GCF_000754665.1 Bison bison bison
TGGTTCCTGTGCCAGCTGCAATGACATCACATGGGAGCTTATTAGAAATGTAGAATATTGGGTTCCTCCCCACACCTACTGACACAGAATCAGCATTTTAAACAAGATCCCTAGTTGACTTATATGACATTAAATTTTGGGACATGTTGGTTTATATTAGAATTGTGACAAGTGATTGAGATTACTTGGTAAGGCTTATCTGGGGTAATTGTTTCCCAGGCTCAGATAAGATCCACTGACTCAAAGTGTGGAGGGGAGGAGCCTGCTAAGGTCTCTTGTGAAAAAAAATTTTTTTTAAAGTTCTTATTTTCTGTGAAAGTTTTGAAAAACTGCCTAGGTGATGGAGCTAAGCAGTGCAGTGATTCTCAACCTTGGGCATTCTGGGGCAAAGGGACCTAGTTGAACAGCAGGGTGGTAGGGGGTCATGGGGGAATGGTTTTAGTCCTTGATGCAGGAGGTAGGACGATAGACTGTTTCTAACTCATACCGTTCTGTACAGGTTGAGTTTTTTCCTCCTACGAATATATATTGTTTTCAAAGATTAAAAAAAAAAAAAA
>NW_011472977.1:29686-30156 GCF_000754665.1 Bison bison bison
AGAAAATTTTTGTCTACTCCTATTTGAGTATTTTTATCATGAAAGAGTGTTGAATTTTGTCAAATATTTTTTGCATTGATTAAAATAATCATGTGTTTATTTCTTCTTTCATTGCATTGATTGATTGATTTACATGTGTGTGTATGTGTGTGTTTAAATATCCTTGCATTCCAGGAATAAAACTTATTTGGTCATGGTCTATAATCCTTTTAATATGCTGTTGAATTTTGTTTGCTTGTATTTTGTTGAAGAGTTTTGCATCAGTATTCATAATGGATATTTCCCTGTGGTTTTCTTGTAGTGTTTTTTAAAAAATTAGTTAATTTATTTTAATTGGAGGCTAATTACAGTATTGTGGTGATTTTTACTGTGAAGCAGGGCACTCAAAACTGGTGCTCTCGGACAACCCAGAGGGATGGGGTAGAGAGGGAGGTAGTAGGCGGCTTCTTGTAATATTTTTATTTGGGTTT
>NW_011472977.1:30362-30698 GCF_000754665.1 Bison bison bison
GAGGCACAGAGTTGGACACGACTGAAGCGACTTAGGTCAGTTTTCATTCCAATCCCAAAGAAAGGCAATGCCAAAGAATGCTCAAACTACCACACAATTGCACTTATCTCACACGCTAGGAAAGTAATGCTCAAAATTCTCCAAGCCAGGCTTCAGTAATATGTGAACCATGAACTTCCAGATATTCAAGAGGAACCAGAGATCAAATTGCCAACATCTGCTGGATCGTCGAAAAAGGAAGAGAGTTCCAGAAAAACATCTATTTCTGCTTTGTTGACTGTGCCAAAGCCTTTGACTGTGTGGATCACAATAAACTGTGGAAAATTCTGAAAGAGA
>NW_011472977.1:32461-33146 GCF_000754665.1 Bison bison bison
GTCTGACACCAAACTTCTTAATAAGACATGTTTAATATCCTTTATAATCTGACTGCAGCCTATATCTTCAAGCTTCTTTTTCTATCATTTTCTTCTCTCTCTATTTGTATATTCTCTATTCCACATACCAAACTAATTACTATTTTTTGAACATAACTGGAAATCTTGTGCCCATATCCTTGCTTAAGATGCCATTCTTTGCCTGTGCTGTTCTCTTTGCCTGCCATGCCCTTCACACATTTTCTCAGTCTGGAAAATGCACTCAGTCTTCAAGTTCCAGTTCAACTTTATTCTCACCCATTGAAGCTTTATGCATCTTACCCAAACACGGTGACACGGTCGAAGGTGCAGTGTCTGGTGAATATGGTGGATGAATCAGAACTTCACAGCCAAGCTGTAACAGTTTTTGTCTGGTCATCAAAGAAACTTTAGATCTTAAGTTATCGTGATGGAAGATTATGTGTTTTCTGTTGATTTATTCTATTTGACTAATTCCAGATACTTTTCATCAAGTGCTGCTTTCAGCTGGTCTAATTGGGAGCAGTACTTGCTGAAAGTAATCCTTTGGTTATCTGGAAGGAGCTCATAATCGAGGACAACCTTCCAATCCCACCATGTACACATCACCTTCTTTGGATGAAGGCCTTTGTTGTGGTTGGTGGTGATTTATTTCACTTGCTTCACG
>NW_011472977.1:33246-33619 GCF_000754665.1 Bison bison bison
GATGGACGTGAGTTTGAGTGAACTCCGGGAGATGTTGATGGACAGGGAGGCCTGGCGTGCTGCGATTCATGGGGTCAAAAAGAATTGGACACGACTGATTGACTTATCTGGTCTGATCTGATCTGAGTGACTTAGCAGCAGCAGCAGTTCTGCGGTGGGGCTAGGAATCCATGATCTTTAAAAAAAAAAAAAAATCCCAGCTGAATTGGTAGCAGCTGGGCTTCCCTTGTGGCTCAGCTGGTAAAGAATCTGCCTGCATTGTGGGAGACCTGGGTTCAATCACTGGGTTGGGAAGATCTCCTCAAGACGTGAAAGGCTCCTGCAGAATTCCATGGACTGTATGGTCTGTGGAGTCACAAAGAATCGGACGTGA
>NW_011472977.1:33719-34787 GCF_000754665.1 Bison bison bison
CAGCCCAATAAAATTTGAGATGGCTATAAAGCAGGATTACCTTTTTTCAATCTAAAATTTCTGAAAATCAGTTTGCTAAGGCATGAAAGTTGCTAGAGTTTACTCAGGTTTCTTTAATATTGTACACTTTGCAAATGTTAGATGGAAACAAGATGTTGTTTTCCCCTCCCCTTCCTTATTCAGTTTACAAAATAACCTGACCAACACAACTAGCCTTTAACAAGGGCTATTTAGGTCTATGAAGGATATGGGTAGAATTGGCCAGGATAGGTTAACTTGTCGATGGCAGGGAAAATAGCTGAGTTGTCAGAATCAAATATGGGTATTAGTTCCCCCAGAATAGACTAGAATTTACTGGTAGCAAAATATTCTTAGATGTAAGATACTGCTAAACAGTAAGGATTGTTGTTCAGTATTGGGTTAGGCCTTATTTGAAACATTAGACCCTAGAGTTTGAACAGCAGCCTAGTGAGGCCACTGGCGAAAACTACTAGCACAGCTTAGGATTTTTATATTTCTGGAATTTGAGGCTACATTGTAGGAGACTGCTGCCAAGATGGGGCTGGCCACAGAGGTCTGCTTTTTCTCCCACAGAAAATTATTGCTGTTTGAAATACACCCTTAAAAGGAAAGGGCCTTTTCACTATAGCCTCTTGTCTAGTTTCAGAAAAGGGTTAAATTTGGCTTAGATAAGCAGTGGGTTTGGATGGAATTATCACCATTTGTGTCCAGAGAAATCAAAAGAGTGATTTTTTTTCCTCAAAGCCATCTTCTAAAAAGATTCTGTTTAACAGTTGACCCTTCATTGGGGTGTGAGAGGCTTTGATTTTCTCTCTCTGGCTGCTGGTATTGTATCAATGAGTTAACTGCCCGTTTATAAGTCTGTGGTTAAAACCATGGGCTTAGAATTTTTATTCCAACTGATTTACTTTCTGATTGACAAGTAGCAGACACAAAGAGTTCATTGTTTATAACCCATAAGGCAGAGTATATCATGTAGATTTGTGGGAAGAATTTCAGAGCAGACATTAAAAATATTAAATTAATAAGCAAAGCCTCTTCAACTCC
>NW_011472977.1:34887-35654 GCF_000754665.1 Bison bison bison
TCAACTCCATCCTCTTAACTCTTGGGATGCAGCTGATAAAGAAGCATTCATGCTTTATTTTATTTTATTTTATTGGACTGAAACACATGAATCCAGCAAGGTGAACATTTTGCTGTTTTAGGAATTCTTTTTCCAAACTTCTCTTACTTGCCCCTAACTCAGACGTACTTGGATTTCAAATGTGAACAACAGCCTAGTGGAATTCACTGTTTTTTTTTTTTTTTAAACAAATGGTTGTTAAAGAACATCTGGTTACAGTTAATAAAGTTCCTTGTGTATGTGTGTGACTGTGTGCCATATGTCTCCAGTTGTAAAGGTTCATTTCATTGCCAGATTTAGATCTTCTTATTGCAAAGTGGGGAAAACTACTAGACCATTCAGGTTAGACCTAAAGCAAATCCCTTATGATTATACAGGGGAAGTGAGAAATAGATTTAAGAGACTAGATCAGATAGACAGAGTGCCTGATGAACTATGGATGGAGGTTCATGACATTGTACAGGAGACAGGGATCAAGACCATCCCCGTGGAAAAGAAATGGAAAAAAGCAAAATGGCTGTCTGAGGAGGCCTTAAAATAGCTGTGAAAAGAAGAGAAGTGAAAAGCAAAGGATAAAAGGAAAGATATAAGCATCTGAATGCAGAGTTCCAAAGAATAGGAAGGAGAGATAAGAAAGCCTTCCTCAACGATCAGTGCAAAGAAATAGAGGAAAACAACAGACTGGGAAAGACTAGAAATCTCTTCAAGAAAATTAGAGATACCAAGGG
>NW_011472977.1:36865-37343 GCF_000754665.1 Bison bison bison
ATCTGGTCCTAATCACTTCATGGGAAATAGATGGGGAAACAGTGGAAACAGTGTCAGACTTATTTTTTTGGGGCTCCAAAATCACTGCAGATGGTGATTGCAGCCATGAAATTAAAAGACACTTCCTCCTTGGAAGGAAAGTTATGACCAACCTAGATAGCATATTGAAAAGCAGAGATGTTACCTTGCCAACAAAGGTCCTTGTAGTAAGGCTATGGTTTTTCTAATGGCCATGTATGGATGTGAGAGTTGGACTGTGAAGAAAGCTGAGCGCCAAAGAATTGATGCTTTTGAAGTGTGGTGTTGGAGAAGACTCTTGAGAGTCCCTTGGACTGCAAGGAGATCCAACCAGTCCATCCTAAAGGAGATCAGTCCTGGGTGTTCATTGGAAGGACTAATGCTGAAGCTGAAACTCCAATACTTTGGCCACCTCATGCGAAGGGTTGACTCATTGGAAAAGACCCTAATGCTGGGAGGA
>NW_011472977.1:37443-38514 GCF_000754665.1 Bison bison bison
ACATGAGTTTGAGTGAACTCCGGGAGTTGGTGATGGACAGGGAGGCCTGGCGTGCTGCGATTCATGGGGTCACAAAGAGTTGGACACGACTGAGCGACTGAATTGAACTGTTTGCACTGGGGTCTAGAAAAGATTTTGTTAATTACACATTTTAGAGCATGATTAAATGTAGGATAAACTTTTCTATTTTTGACCAAGCAAAAGATGACTGATGTTTCTCCACTCTTCAGAATTAATAGGACAATTACAGTCTAGCAGTTTTCCTTGGCCGATGGGATGAAAGATTTTAAGGACTGATGAGATCTTAATTATTTTATCCAGTTATTTCTAGAAGGGACAAGTAATGTACTTGACATTTTGAGCAGCCAGTTCTTCACTGTTTGTCTGTGTTCTGGACATTGCTAACTGTCCCTCCCTCCCCTACAAAAAATGCCAGTAGTGTTCTCTGAGTCGTGCCAAACTAAATCACCTGCACACCTTTCCAGATGCCCCATGGAGTAATACTACCTTGAGATTGAGAACTACTGCTTTACTTTAAACCCCTCATCTTTCAGAGGAGGAAACCGAGGACCAGAGACCCCTGCATAGAACTATTGACAAAACTGGAATGAAACCCAGCTCCCTTGAATCCTTGCCTAGTGTCCTTTCTTGCACTTTATTTTGAAGGGCTCATTTAAATACTTCATACTGGTACCTTTAGTGGTTTTAGGGATTTTTTTTTTTAAACTGCTTGTAAGGTGTTCTTAGGCATTCATATGGTGAAAGGACAGTAGAGTGGAATTTAATTAAAGAATAGTATGTTGTTGTTCAGTCTCTAAGTTGTGTCTCTGTGACCCCATGTACTGCAGCACACCAGGCCTCCCTGTCTTGCACTGTCTCCCAGAGTTTGCTCAAATTCATGTCCATTGAATCAGTGATGCCATCCAGCAATCTCATCCTCTGTCGTCCCCTTCTCCTTCTGTCTTCAGTCTTTCCCAGCATTAGGGTCTTTACCAATGAGTTGGTGTTCCCATCAGGTGGCCAAAGTATTGGAGTTTCAGCTTCAGCATCAGTCCTTCCAATGAATATTAA
>NW_011472977.1:38614-40352 GCF_000754665.1 Bison bison bison
TCAAAATGTCAGCAAATTTGGAAAACTCAGTAGTGGCCACAGGACTGGAAAAAGTCAGCTTTCATTCCAGTCCAAAAGAAGGGCAATGCCAAAGAATGTTCAAACTACTGTACAATTGTGTGCATTTCACAGGTAGCAAGGTAATGCTGGAAATCCTTCAAGCTACACTTCAACAGTATGTGAACTGAGAATATACATTATTCTGTATATTCCAGATATACAAGCTAGCTTTAGAAAAGTCAGAGGGACCAGAGATCAAAGAATAGTATATTCTAATTTTATTCAACCAAGAAATTTTGTGCATGTCTGTTGTGTGACAGTTGGAAAAATGGACCTCTCATAAGCCTCTGCTCTTGACATAATATAAATTTAAACGGATGGTTATATGAAGGAAATTTCCTTAAGCATCTAGAGAGTGATCTGTTTTAAGTTGATATGCAATGAAATGCTTACAATCCATTTACTCCTTTCCTCTATATAGTTCCTTCCCAGTATTCAGTAGGAATCATCATCAGCATTTTTTTTCTTCAGTCACTCCTCCTCCATAAGTTGTAGAATATGTACAGATTTCTCCTCATTTTCTAGTTGTTTTATCCAGATCAGAGTGTAAACTGATCAGGTGCCTGGAAAAGACTGTGACTTCTGGGTCTTGGCTTTGTCACCAGTAAAACTAAGGCAAATGAGAGAAGGAATTGAAAGTATAAGTTGGAGCTGTCTGAGGATCCTTGGGCCTTGTCCCCTTCTGGACCGCCTATTGTTTTTCCATTTGTTTTTTCCTTGCTTTCCATGTTGAGCTTCCCTTTGGAGGACTTTACCCCAACACTTCTGTTTAGTTACTTTTTAATCATGGCAAAACTTTTTCTGAGTGGACTTTTCCAATCTGTAGCTTATCTTTTTAAAAATCCTCTTATAAGGGTCTTTCATAGAACAAAATTTTTTACTTTTGTGGAGTACCATTTATTTAATTTTCTTTATAAATCATGCTTATGGAGTCATGTGTAAGATGTCACATAACCCTATGTCATTAAGATGTTTTCTTTTTTGTAGAAGTTTTAAAATTTTAGGTTTTATATTTAGATATATGATATATTTTGAGTTTATTTTTATATAAGGTTGTTGTTGTTCAGTTTCTCAGTTGTGTCTGACTCTTGGCGACCCCATGGACTGCAACACACCAGGCCTCCCTGTCCTTCACTATCTCCTGGAGTTTGCTCAAATTCATGTGCGTTGAGTCAATGATACCATCCAACTATCTCATTCTCTATTTTCTCCTTCTCCTCCTGCCTTAAGTCTTTCCCAACATTAGGGTCTTTTCCAATGAGTTAGTTGTTCACTTCAGGTGGCCAAAGTATTGGAGTTTCAGCTTCAGCATCAGTCCTTCCAGTGAATGTTCATGGTTGATTTCCTTTAGGATTGACTGGTTTGATCTCCTTGCTGTCCAAGGGACTTTCAAAGAGTCTTCTCCAGCACCACAGTTTGAAGGCATCACTTCTTTGGCTCAGCTTTTTTTATTGTCCAGCTCTCACATCTGTACATGACTACTGGAAAACCATAGCTTTGACCACATGGATCTTTGTAGGCAAACTAATGTCTCTGCTTTTTAATATGCTGTCTAGGTTTGTCATCGTTTTTCTTCCAAGGAACAAGCATCTTTTAATTTCATGACTTCAGTCACCATCTGCAGTGATTTTGGAGTCCAAGAAAATAAAGTCTGTCACTGTTTCCGTTTTTTCCCCAT
>NW_011472977.1:41415-44090 GCF_000754665.1 Bison bison bison
TGAGGTATATGGAGTACTTGCCTCATAGCTTTGTTTAATGTGTTGGCCTTGGTGTTTCACTTTAGGATGGATTTCACTAACTGTGTATGAAGTGTTTTGCTCTCTGTTCTCCAAACAGATCTAGTCCAAGACTGTTTTGCTGTGAGCACTGTTGTTTTGGTGCCAATAGCTTGGGGATGTGCCAGGTTCCCTTTGGCTAGTCTTTCTAAAACATACTGCTCAGGAGAGTTGAAAAGGGTGAAGAACCCTCTCAGGAAGCTGATTATGCCTGTGGTAGGTCTTCATCTGGGAGCCATTTCACAAGCTGGATACCACTGCCATTTTGTTGTTCCTTACTATGCTCTCTGGCATTTCATGCTGTTTCAGCTCCCCTGGAAGTCTCCTTAGCCTCCCTGAGAAAAAGCTAGCATCTTCAATGTGTGTGTGTGTGTATTTTACTTCCTTTATGGTCAATGTTATGAGCTCCTTAGGTGAATTAATCTTTTGTGACAAGCATGTGCAAGATACCTTAAAAGGTATCTTGTGCTCTTAAATGGAAAAGTTGTAGTTACAACCAGTCTGATCAGAGATCCTTATCAGGCTGGTCAAGTGTAAAGTTTTACCGTTTGGAGTGTTGTCATTGGAAACTTAGAATCCTGTTGAAATTGCCTGAGCTGCAGGATATGACAAAACATGTATGTTTTATTGCACAGTGCTGAAAAGCAACTTAATGTTGTAATTTAGGTATAAATCTTCAAGATAATAATGGCACTTGACTTCAACTCTTTGTAGTTTAGAAAGCCCTGTGCTATTCTTTATTTAATTTGATTCTTACAAAAGTATGAGAGAGAGATTACAGGGATTATTATTTATATTTTACAGATACAGTGCTGTCAATGTGTTCCAACTGGCAGGGCCTGGGATATCATCCATGGTGGTCAGGAGCACAGGCTCTGAGGCAGATTGTTTACTCAAAACTTTATTTTCAATTTTGAACATAAGTGTACAATTCAGTGGCATTAATTGCACTTGACTTGTTGTATAACTATCACCTGTTTCCAATTTTTTCATCACCTCAAACAGAAAGTCTGTAAGCATTAAATAACTTCCTATTGCTTTCTTCCCTCAGCCAGTAATAACCTCTGATCTACTTACTGTCTGTATGAATTTTCCTGTTCCAGATATTTCCTATAAGTGGAATCATATGCTATTTATATTTTTAATCTGGTTTATTTCACTTAGCATAATGTTTTTAGGGTTCATCCATTTTGTAGCACATACCTTCTTATTGCCAAATAATGGATATTTTATACACACATACTCACACACCACATTGTTTATTTATTCATCTATTGATAGGCATTTCACATACTGGCTATTGTGAATGAATAGTGCTGTTATAAACATCCATGTACAAGTTTTTATTTGAATATGTTTTAAGTCCCTTTGGGTATATACCTAGGAGTATATTTGCTGGGTCATATGATAATTCTATGTTTTGCTTTTCTGAGGAAGTTTTGAACTGTTTTCTAAGCAGCTGTAACATTTTACATCCCCCAGCAATGTATATGGTTTCCAACTTCTCAATATTCTCACCAACACTTATTATTTATTTATTTTATAATTATTGCATCAGTTATGAAGGGGTTATATTTTTATAGTTTTAATTTCAATTTCCTTAATGATTAAAAATGAGTGTTTTTTCATGTTTATTGGCCATTTGTATATCTTTTTTGGAGAAATGTCTATTCAAGTCCTTTGCCCATTTTATTGCAAAATTGAGTTATTTACCTATTTGTTATTGAGTTGTAGGAGTTCTCTATGTATTCTGGATATTAACTCTTACCAGAAACATGATTTCCAAATATTTTTTCCCATTCTGTAGGGGACTTAGTGTACCTATATCCACTCTTTTTTAGATTTCCTTCCTATTTAGGTCACCACAGAGCATTGAGGAGAGTTCCCTGTGCTTAACAGTAGGTTCTTATTAGTTATCTATTTTGTATATAGTTGATGATGGACGGGGATGCCTGACATGCTGCAGTTCATGGGGTCGCAAGGAGTTGGACACGACTGAGCGACTGAACTGAACTGAACTGAACTGAGTGTATATATGTCAGTCCCAATCTCCCAGTCCATCCCACCCTCTTTATCGTCTTGTTAACTCTAAGTTTTTCTCCATCTGTGACTCTATTTCTGCTTTGCAAATAACTTCATCTATACTACTTTTCTACATCCCATATATAAGCAATATTAAATGATGTTTGTCTTTCTCTTTCTAACTTAACCTCACTTTGATGATGTCTAGGTCCAGTCATGTTGCTGCAAATGGCATTGTTCCATCCCTTGTTATGGCTGAGTAATATTCCATTGTATATGTGTACCACATCTTCTTTATCCATTCCTCTGCTAATGGATATTTAGGTTGCTTCCATGTCCTGGCTATTGTAAATAGAACTGTAGTGTACATCAGGGTCCATGCATTCTTTCAAATGATGGTTTTCTTTGGGTATATGCCCAGGAGTGGGATTCTTGGACCATATGGTGGCTCTATTTTAGTTTCTTAAGGAACCTCCATAGTATTTTCCTTTTTTTTTTTAAACTTTACATAATTGTATTAGTTTTGCCAAATATCATAATGAATCCACCACAGGTATACATGTGTTCCCCATCCTGAACCCTCCTCCCTCCTCCCT
>NW_011472977.1:44190-44456 GCF_000754665.1 Bison bison bison
AGCTCTCCCACAGAGTCCATAAGACTGTTCTATACATCAGTGTCTCTTTTGCTGTCTCGTACACAGGGTTATTGTTACCATCTTTCTAAATTCCATATATATGCATTAGTATACTGTATTGGTGTTTTTCCTTCTGGCTTACTTCACTCTGTATAATAGGCTCCAGTTTCATCCACCTCGTTAGGACTGCTTCAAATGTATTCTTTTTAATGGCTGAGTAATACTCCATTGTGTATATGTACCACAGCTTTCTTATCCATTCATCT
>NW_011472977.1:46463-49562 GCF_000754665.1 Bison bison bison
GTTTTTAATCCATTTTGAGTTTATTTTTGTATATAGTGTTAGGGAGTGTTCTAATTTTATTCTTTTACATGTAGTTGTCCAGTTTTCCCAGCATCACTTATTGAAGAGATTGTCCTTTCTTCCATTGTATATTTTTGCCTTCTTTGTCATAGATTAGGAAGCCAAGGTGCATTGGTTTATCTCTGAACTTTCTATCCTGTTGCACTGATCTATATTTCTGTTTTTATGCCAGTGCCATACTGTTTTGATTACCAAAGCTTTATATTGTGAAGTCAGATAGCCTGATTCCTCCAGCTCTGTTTTTCTTTCTCAAGATTGCTTTGGATTTTGGGGGTCTTTTGTGTTTCCATATGAATCATAAAAGTTTTTGTTCTAATTGTGTGAGAAATGCCATTGATAATTTGATAGAAATTGCATTGAATCTGTAGATTGTTTTGGTGTAGTATAATCATTTTCACAATATTGATTCTTCCAATCCAAGAACATGGTATATCTCTCCATCTGTTTGTGTCATCTTTGATTCCTTTGATCAGTATCCTATATTAATAGTTTACTGAGCACAGGTCTTTTATCTTTTTAGGTAGATTTATTCTTAGGTGTTATATTCTTTCTGATGTGATTGGAAATGGAATTGTTTTTAAATTTCTCTTTCTGATCTTTCATTGTTAGTGTACAGGAATGCAATAGATTTTTATATATTAATTTTGTATCCAGCAACTTTATAAAATTTATTGATGAGCTCTAGTAGTTTTCTGGTGGTATCTTTAGGATTTTCTGTGTAAGAGTTATTTCATCTGCAAACACTGACAGTTTTACTTCTCTTCCAATTTGGATTCCTTTTAGAGGATTCTTTCAGCTCTTCACCGTTGAGTATGATGTTAGCTGTAGATTTGTCATAAATGGCCTTTATTATGTTGAGGGAGGTACCTTCTATGCTCACTTTCTGGGAAGTTAATCATAAACGGGTGTTGAATTTTGTCAAAAACTTTTTCTGCATTTATTGAAATGATCATACAGTTTTTAATCTTCAATTTGGTAATGTCATGTATCACATTGATTGGGCTTCCTCAGTGGCTCAGTGGTAAAGAATCTTCCTGCAATGCAGGAGCCGCAGGAGAAGAGGGTTTGATCTGCGTCATGAAGATCTCCTGGAGGAGGTCATGGCAATCCACTCCAGTATTCTTGCCGAGAGAATCCCATGGACAGAGGAGCCTGGCAGGTCACAGTCCATGCAGTCACAAAGAGATGGACATGACTGAGCGACCCAGCACAGCAAAGCACCCACAGTATAAATTGTAGACCTGGTGATATTATTTCTTTGCATAGAGGTTAAAGCCTGTGAGAAATGCATGCAGAGCAAATTAGTGGGCTCTGCTGATTATCTAGTTTCTATTAAATAGGGATGTGACTTGGAGATGGCTTTTTTTTTTTTTTTTCCATTTCGTTGATCACATTTATTCAGTTTCCTTAATCACTGTTTTATAGTTTTCAGTGTACAGGATTTTCACCTCCTTGGTTAAATTTATTCTGAGGGATTTCTTCTTGACACAATTTTAAACAGACTTTTTTTTTTTTTACTTTCGGATACATCATTGTTATTGTAAATAAATGCAAGAGATCTCTGTATATTAATCTTACATCTGCTACCTTGCTGAATTCATTAATTAGTTCTAATAGTTTTTGTGTGAAGTCTGTAGGATTCCCTGTATCATGCCATCTGCAAATAAGGACAATTTTACCTCTTCCATTCCATGTGAATGCTTTTTATATCTTCTTGCCTGATTGCTGTGGCTAGGACTTCCAATAGTACATTAAAGGAAAATGGTGAGAGTGGGCATCCTTCCTTGTATTGTTCCTGAATTAAATGGGAAGGCTTTCAGCTTTTCATTAAGTATTATGTTGGCTGTGGGTTTGTCATAAATGGCTTTTATTATGTTTAGGTATATTCCCTCTATGCCCACTTTAGTGACAGGTTTTTATGATGAATAGCTGTTGAATTTTATCAAATGCTTTTTCTGAGTCTATTGAGATGATAATATGGTTTTTGTCCTTTCCTTTGTTAATGTGATGCATCACACTGATTGATTTGTGTATGTTGAATTGTTCTTGCAACACTGAAATGAATCCAACTTGATCATGATGTATGATCTTTTTTTTTGTACTGCAGGATTTGGTTTGCTAATATGTTGTTGAGGATTTTTGCATCTGTGTTCATCAAAGATGTTGGCCTGAAATTTTCTTTTTTGTAGTGTCTTTGTCTGGTTTTGGTATCAGGATGATGATTCATAGAGTGAACTTGGGAGTGTTTCCTCCTCTTATAGCTTTTGGAATAGCCTGAGAAAGATTCGTGTAGGTTCTTTGTATGTTTGGTAGAATTCCCCAGTGAAACTGTCTGGTCCTAGACTTTTGTTTGCGTAGAGCTTTTTATTATTATTATTATAGAGTTTATTTCACTGCTGGTGATCAGTCTGTTCAAATTATATGTTTTTCTTGACTGAATTTTGACAGACCATATATTTCTAGAAACTTGTCCGTTTCTTCTAGGTTGTCCAATTTTTGGCATATAACTGTTCATATTATTTCTTACATGTTTTGCATTTATGTAGGGATAGAACATTTTAAATTGGTGCTTTCCCTTACTTTCTGGAACTATATACAGATAAATTGGAATTTTGTAATTCTCTTTTGAGAGCACTCTTGAATGTACAGTCATTGGAGAGAAGAGAGAAAATAATGCTACTGACTTCCTAGCCTATGTCTTCCCCTTCCTGTGACAGTCATGTAGTTGAAATCTGCTTAAGGGAAACACCAAAAGAATATCTGATAAATAAAGAAGTCATTCAAAGATAATATGTGGGCTAAGAGATTTGAAAATATGGCAGAGGCAATCTTCAATCTTATACCTCAGTAACACTTAGCATGTTAAAGGCTCTTCGTACCATGAAAATATGATTTGGTTATTGTTTGGTTCATAAAAGTTTTTGTAGTTTGAAATTTAAATTTCTTTGTGTGGAATTCAAGGCTTGTCAGTTTTTCTTCTATTTATAATACTTCTTCAGTTTTATTTCCTGTTGCTTCTCCTCATACCCCCTACTTGTC
>NW_011472978.1:0-609 GCF_000754665.1 Bison bison bison
TTTTATGCCTTGACCCTTGTCATATCCAAGATTTATTCCTATATTTTCTTCTAAGAGTTTTTATATTTTAGGTCTTATATTTAGATCTACAGTTAATTTTTAGTTAATTTTGTTTATGATGTAAGGAAGTCATAGTTTCATTCTTTTGCATGTGTATATAATTCACTCATATCAGAACCATTTATTAAAAATTATTCTTTCCTCTAATTCATCTTTACACTCTCCTCTAAAATTGGTTGACCATAAATATATTGGTTTTATTTATGGCCTCTAATTTCCATTCCGTTCATCTATATGTCTATATGCTATTAATACAATTTCTTTATTATTGTAGCTTTGTAGTAAGTTTTGAAGTCTAGACTGTGAGTCCCCCAACTTTACTCTTCCTCAAGGAAATTTTTTGCTATTTTTTTTCTAAATCTTCATATAAGTTTTAGGATAACCTTGTCAATTTATGCAAAAAGGCAGTGTGCATTTTGATAGAGATTGTATTGAATCTGTAGATCAATTTGAAGAGTATTGTCATCTTAACAATATTATCTTCTTTTCCATGATCATGGGATGTATTTACATGTATTTTAGTCACCTTTAATTTATTTCAGCAATTTT
>NW_011472979.1:0-3481 GCF_000754665.1 Bison bison bison
GACCAAAAAAGCAAGTTGTTGCAAAACCCTTTCTAGAATAAGGTAGTCATTGAGATAAGGAATAATATCGCACGTGCATACAGCCAATACTTTGGCCACCTGATGCAAAGAACTGACCCGTTGGAAAAGACCCTGATGCTAGGAAAGATTGAAGACAGAAGGAGAAGGGGACGACAGAGGATGAGATGGTTGGATGGCATCACTGACTCAATGGACATGAGTTTGAGTAAGCTCTAGGAGTTGGTGATGGACAGGGAGGCCTGGCATGCTGCAGTCCATGGGGTCGCAAAGAGTTGGACACGACTGAGTGACTGAACTGATATAGCACTTGCTAAATGGCAGGCCTTCACCTCAACCCTAACGAGGTTGGTCTTATGACTCTCATCTCCATTTCACAGGCAAAGAAACTGGGAAACAGAGAGGTTAGGTAACTTGCCCAAGGTCCCACAGTTATGTAGTAGAGTCAGGCAGCTTTTACTACTGTACCCACTGCCTCTTACATCACTCCATCATGTCAGTAGGAGAAACTGAAGAAGCCTTTCCATTTTAGATCAATGTGATGTACAAAAAAAGGTACTTCTTCCTTATGATAATATTTCCTGCTTATAAAGAAATCACAGTAACACAATTTTGATAAAGATGATCCTGCCCACTCAACATTTCTTGGGATGTTGTTGGAATGCTTTGGCCTGCCTTGTCTCCTTTGATCTTTCTATAAGCTCTCTTTACTATCATCCAAGCCTGTGACCTGGAAAATCCTGATGATTTACATGTTCACATCTCCAGCCCAGACCTCTCTCCTGAGGGCTAGGCATGAATATCCAACTCTATAGTGGGTGGGTAAACCAAGGCCAAATGCTGTTCATAGCCCATGTTGTTAATTAAGCTTTACACATTCACACACATTTGAAAATGGTCATTGACATGTTGTCTATGGCTGCTTTGTGCCACAAGAACAGATTTGAAGAGCTGTGGCAGAGATCATGTGACTTTAAGGCCTCAATATTCACTATATTTACAGAAAAAGCTGGGCCTCTTTGATAAGAAGTCTTATTCCCACCCCCACCCCCAGCTTTGTTGAGGTATAATTGGTATATACCTTGTGTAAGCTTGACATATACGATGTGTTGCGTGTTACACTTGTATATTACAAAATGATGACCATTATAGTGTCAGCTAACACCTTCAGCACATAATTACCATTTCCTTCTTGTGGTGAGAACAATTAAAATCCATTCTCCCAGTAAATTTCAAATATATAATACAGTAGTATTGGGTTGGCCAAAAAGTTCATCTGGGTTTTTCCACATGATCTTACAGAAACACCTGAATGAACTTTTTTGGCAACACAATATTAGATATAATCATTATGCTGCACATGAGATGTCCAGATCTGGTTAAACTTACAGCTGAAAGTATGTTCCTATGGCTAATATTTCCTTTTCTCCTTTACCCGCTACTTCCCCAGACCTTGATTCTCATCTTCTCATCGCCTTTCATGTGCTGAGGTTGTTGGTTCTGTTAGTAAAGTCTCAATCTCAAGTCTGATCTCTTCTGTCCATTGCCATAGCCACCAGTCAGCCCCAGCCTTGGCCTCCGTGATATTCGTACTAAGATCTTAGCCTCTCCGGTCCCTCTCCACACAACAATAAGAATGATATTTTAAAAAAATCAAAGCCAATTATATCACATCACTTTCCTGCTTACAACCTGTCGATGGCTTCCCATTGTGCTTGGAATTTGGCCCTGCCTAACCCTCCAACTTCACATGCCCTCACTGACCTTCAGCTTCTCTCATCTCCTGCCTACACCACAAACAGCTCTCCGGCCACAGGACCTTTTCACATGTGTCTTCCTTTCTTTAGGAAGCTCTTTCAACTGACTTCTCCATCACAGGTTTGGCTACTTTGCTCTCTTGGGCTCAGTATATAAGTGTCACTTCTTTAATCTCCCCACAAACCACAATTCTCTTTCCTCCCCTCGTTTCCACTCTACTTTTTCTATACCTCCTTGCTCCCTGCCTTCATAGCATTTATCTTAATATATAATTGCCATTGTGCTGCCTCCAGTTGCATGTTGCCTATTGACTAGACCATAAGTAACACAGTCCGGGATTGAGTCAGTCTTGGTCACAGATTTATCCTCAGAGTGTAGCACAGGGGTTGGCCAGATGGTAAATATTCTCAACTCTATGGACCATAGGGTCTCTATTACAACTACTTAAGCCTGCAATTGTAGCACAAAAGCAGTCATACATGTAAATAAATGCACACGGCTGCATTTCAATAGAAATTTATTTATAGACACTGAAATTTAACTTTTGTTATGTTACAAAATATTATTTTTCCCCCAATATTTTAAAGTATAAAAACCATTCTTAGCTTGGAGGCTGGACAGAAACAGGGGACAGGTTAGATTTGGCTGTAGGCCATAAGGAGTTTGCCAATCCTTCATCTAGCACACTGCTTGGCAGATTCTCATCTATTTTTTTTTTTTCTTTTGGGGGGAATAAAGAAGACAGACTGGGAAGAACTTAGAAATATTCTCCAACCAATACTCCTTAAATTTGCATGTGGATAGAGCAAACACATGGTGAAATGAAAACGTAATTATTTTGCAACTGACATGATCAACACAGACAGCAACCAAAAATCCCCTCATCGTTTGGCATCCTCTTAAAGATTCACTTCTCTTTATGCTGTGCAGACACAGCCATTCTCATAAACATTCCAGGGATAAAACGGGAATTATAGTATCAAGTGACCCCCTAGAAAATTCTTAGAGTGATAAGGAATAACTCGACAAAACATGTTTTTCTGATCATCCTGTAATAAGGGACACTCGTGCATAAACACACCCTTCATCTTTCCAGTTCTAGCAGTGATTTTTGTTTCTCTGGATCCTTTTCTTCTCTTTCCCCAGAATACTGAGTAGCTTTTCCTTGGAGGAATTGGTAGTGAACCCCAAAATAGCACCCAATTTAGTGGTGCTTCTGCTGTTAGTTGGGGTCATTTTATTCTTGGCTTAGTTCTGTGGACCACCATCCTCTCTTCCGCCATCAGGGCTGTGATACAATACAATTTCTCCTTATGCTGCCGTATTACAGATCTCCTGTTTCTCAGGCTCAGAGGAGTCAGTTAAACAGATAGAAACTGTTTATGCCACCTAATTATTTTAGCTAAGGTGGCGGGGAAATGTTGAAATCAACGTTTTCTTGGTGTTTATTGAAAAAGTGTTTTGTTTTGAAAGCTGTTTATTTTCTTAAAAAGATAAAATGAATACTTTTGGAAGCCTTTTTCTTTTTCTCCAAAATAAAATTCTAAAGTACGTCAATGAGTTCAGCATGTACTTTCCGAAGGTTTATCATATGTAAGAATCTGATTTATGAGCATAGTTTTATAACAAAAAAGATGTTTATTTCCCTGAATGCCAACTGTATGAAAACAACTATCTACCCATCAGTCCTCAAAAGCATGAAGTG
>NW_011472979.1:3740-4338 GCF_000754665.1 Bison bison bison
ATTGTATCAGTTTAATTTAGAAAAAGTAAAGTGGCCAAAGTTAGAGGTGGGCAAGGATTTAAACTCTCTGTTACCTGTGTATAAGTTTGATTTTTTTTTTAAACATTGAAACATAGAAGAGTATTGCTCATTCTTAAATAATGGGTGGGTAAGCAGTCCTTTGTAAACTCGTGGGATGCAAAATATCTGACTATAGGTCACTGATGAGATGAACATATCTTACAACTGTGATGGGAATACAATTAATATAAAAATCATACATATATAAAATTATAAATGTGTTCCCTTTTAGTCTCTAAATAAACTAAGTTGTATCATCCAAGAGCACTTACCAAGTAACCTAAGGGGTACCATCTTGCTCCTTAATATTCTAACACTTTCCAAATTGTTCCTGATTTTTAAAAATTGTCCACATGATCTTTTCCTTGATGCAGCTATGACCAGCTAAAGGATGCCCCTGTCTGAGCTGTAATTTGACACAAGGAACCACATCTAACTCATCCAATGATGTCCCCCTTAAATGGGTATCACAAGGCGATGGCACCCCACTCCAGTACTCTTGCCTGGAAAATCCCATGGATGGAGGAGCCTGGTAGGC
>NW_011472979.1:4438-4529 GCF_000754665.1 Bison bison bison
TTGAAAGATTGAAGACAGAAGGAGAAGGGGACGACAGAGGATGAGATGGTTGGATGGCATCACTGACTCAATGGACATGGGTTTGAGTAAG
>NW_011472979.1:4629-7826 GCF_000754665.1 Bison bison bison
ACAAGGCGATGGCACCCCACTCCAGTACTCTTGCCTGGAAAATCCCATGGATGGAGGAGCCTGGTAGGCTGCAGTCCATGGGGTCGCTAAGAGTCGGACACGACTGAGTGACTTCACTTTCACTTTTCACTTTCATGCATTGGAGAAGGAAACGGCAACCCACTCCAGTGTTCTTGCCTGGAGAATCCCAAGGATGGGGAGCTTGGTGGCTGCCGTCTATGGGGTCACACAGAGTCGGACACGACTGAAGTGACAGCAGTAGCAGTAGGGCCCCAGGGGTAGGTAGCTCCTGGATTTGTTGCAGCCCAGGGGCCACCAGGCTGTGTGTTCCACATCTCAGCTGGCTCAGCCTGTAGATACCAGAGCTTTTGACATGGTATGGACTGTGAGAACCATGGCTCTTCAGACATGGGGCCACCAACACTCCCTGCTCCAGCCAGCCAGGCAGCCTACACTGGCACTACCCTCACCTGCCTTCAAAGCTGCCAGAGAGCCATATTGTCTGGGGATTTCTTATCTAATCAGCAGAGAATATATGTTAATAGCAACCATATTAAGTGCTTAATCCACTTTCAACTTCTGATGAAGCAATAGCAAATTAATAAAAACATTTTCCAGCCACTTTTTCTAGCTTGGATATGAACATATTTAATATTTCCATTAATTGACCAAGTCGCATAGCCACCTGATGATTGGTTTTCAGGACATTCAATGACATGGCAAAACCTGTCACTAAGTTTATACTGGAATGCGTGTTATTAATGATTCTTATTAGTCATAGCAGCTACTATCTTGCTATTTACCATTTAGTAGAAAAGTACAGCAATTTCAGGTTAAGACATGAAATGACTGATATTTAACCATTTATGACCTACAAAAACAGCTATGGCCTGTGATTCTACCTGGTAGTTCTAACAACTCAAACACCAGTACTGTGCAGTACACTCCCTCATAAATATGCTTTTCTCTTGGCCAGCGGTTCTCAATCAGGGATACTTTTCCCCCCAGGGGACACGTGACACTGTCTTGGGTGCTAATACTGGCATCTAGTGAGCAGAGACCAGTCTCAGACACAGCTAAACATCTTACATCACAGGACAGCCCCCCACAACGAAGTATCCAGTCCAAAGTGCTGAGAAATCCGGCTCGAGGTGGATTTAGAGACAGACAGTCATGTACGTGTGTGTAGCTGTGTCTTACAGCTACAGTTTTTTCCTTTTCTCCTGGCCCTTTAGTCATGCTTAATCTTTCATAGTACACACCCTGTGTTTCATTGACTTGGTGAAAGAAAAGCCATTGAAAATAAGAAGTTAGGAAATTGGCAGGCCACAGATGAATACAGAAGCTTTCCTGTGATTATGAAAGGGTGTTTTCAGAGAAATGAGCGATGCCATAATCTGCTTCGTACCAGTGCACTCTCATTTTCTTTCAGAGTTGTCACCTACAACCTTCCCTAGTAGATCTTCTGACCTACCCAATCGTCTGAAGATATTGCGTTGGCCACAAATTTCGTTTGGGTTTTTCTGTAAGGTTTTGTGGAAAACCTGAATGAACTTTTTAGCCAACCCAATGTATTGTTCTTTTTGGAATTTTCACTTTCAGCCACCCGCCCCCGCCCCCGACCCGAACTCAGTTGTACATTAGCCCTTATTTCTGACTTATTTGTGCCAATACTACAATAATGCTTATGAACATTTGGCTTGTTCAATGTGTGTCTTATAGCTGAGTGGACGTATTTCACACCTGTTCTTTTATATACAGTTCACGGGTTTGGACTGTGTGGGTTCACCTCTAAGTAGATATTTTTCAACAGTAAATACCACAGTAAGGGGTGGATTGAATCACAGACAAAGAGGTACCTCAGATCAGGAGGGTCAACTAGAAGTTATATGTGGATTTTCAACTGTGAGGAGGGTCTGGCCACTAACCCCTGTTCATTGTAAAATAAACCCTGTGTTGTGGAATCATTTTAGATACACAGAAAAGTTATTGAGCTTGCATAAAAGTTCTCAGAAACCCTTCACTGACTCTCTGCTCACATTCAGATCTCACAAACTGGGGCCCACTTGTCAAAACTAACATTGTTTCAACACTACTACTAAACTCCAGACCTGATGTGATTTCACTACTGTACCGTTATGTTTTTGGTTTTTTCCTTCGGTTCCAGGATTGGATCCAGGACATCACATTGCATTTAGTGTAGCTTCTTTTCTTTTTCTTTAAATTGATGTATAGTTGATTTACAATGTTTTGTTAGCTTCCAGAAGGAAGCTTGATAATAGTTTGTGACAGGCAATTTTATCCTTCATCATTCAAAATAAGAGGCACAATTCAAACTGTTCTTCTTTATAAAAAAGTGTGGGGGTTGTGGAAAGAAAAACTTCTAGGTAAAACTTTGTTTCTCTCTGCGGAAGTCTCCCCAGCATTTTTTCTGAATTTTTCTATCTTTGTAATGTAATTCTAGTCAAATACTAGTTTATTAAGATAGTTCAAGGTCTGATTTGCATGCAGTAATCTTTAATTCAAGACAATAAGATGCTATTCCTTTGGAGTTCCCCCCCCCCGTTTTAAAAATTGACAGTATATGATCTTAACAGATATCACTGAAAGAACCAAGAAGTGAAATATGTGTTAGCTTCAGGTGTACAGTTTTTTCAGATTCTTTCCCCTTACAGGTTATTACAAAATATTGAGTATAGTTCCCTGTGCTATGCAGTTCATTAGTTTTTTTTTTCTTCAATATTTCTTATAGAGAAGAGTTTTTTGACAGAATAGCAATTGCCTCAATTTTCCATTTCAAGGCGAAATGCAACCAGAAAGAAAACTTCATAGTCTGGGCCAGAGTGAGGAAATCAGTGTTGTAATTATAGTCCTACTTTCTTTGGTCATCATAATGATGTCACTGCATTGTTGCCTTTCACTTGAATGACTTGCTGACTTTTGAAATAGAGAAGATTTCATCTAAAAGCCAGATCTTTGAGTTCACTTGAAAAATCAGAAGACCTGGCAGTGCTGGCCCTGCTTTTGTGCTGAGCCACAGTTGTTTGTTCCGGAGTCGAGGCTGACCCCTTTTGAGGGGCAGCAATCTCCTCTCTGCCGTGTCTCCGCAGGCTTTATTTTATCCCCATGGAGGCCAAATGTCAGTTGTCACTTTCCATCCCTTTGTGCCTCTGTTTGTCATTCTACCTGGCCCTCGT
>NW_011472979.1:7926-8243 GCF_000754665.1 Bison bison bison
ACTATAGCTTCCTATTTTTCTGAAATAGTGTGACTTCCAGTGAACTTGTTTTTCTAACAGTAAAGGAAATTTACAAATATTTCATTTCTTGATTCTTTCAGTGTTATCTATCAAGATCATATTCTGTTGATTTCTAAAACTGGGAAAAAAAAACTCCAAAAGAATAGCATCTTATTGTCTTGAATCAATGTATGGTGAAACCACTACAATATTGTAAAGTAATTAGCCTCCAATTAAAATAAATAAATTTATATTTAAAATTTTTAATTAAATTAAAAAAATAAAGATTACTGCATGCAAATCAGACCTTGAACTGT
>NW_011472979.1:8343-9058 GCF_000754665.1 Bison bison bison
GGCAGCTGACTTAGTTTGTCTACCTCCAAGCCTTAGGACCCACTTAAATTAGACAGCAAATAGCTGCCTGGCTCCAATTATCTTGGGCCTGCAACTCAGGACATGCCTGCAATCTGGAGAAATTTAATTATCCTCCTAGACAGTGAAAGTGTTTTCACTGTTGAAAGAAAAAAACACCAAAGAGCATATCACACAGGTCTGTATCAATGTTGCCTTAAGATGGAGTCTGTTTTTAAGCAGGGGATTCTGCACCGGCCTCAGCAGAGCCTGGCAGTCAGGCCTGAGATGGGGAATGGAGACCTGGGCTGCGCTCCTCACGGCCAAAGACCTGCATCCTGCCTTGTAAATGCTTGTAGAGAATTAAATAACATCTCAATTTTCAAGTGAATGATGCAGCCCTAAGAAACAGGTACCAGTAGCACGGTCAAATTGTAGATTTTTGTTTCAGATACAGTTGGTTGGCAATTATCCTTTTCATTGGAATTGTATGTATGTGGAACTGGAGATTTGCCATTTTAGTTTAATTCCCCAAATAATCCTTATTTTAGAAATATGTTTATATTTTCAATTTCTTTCAGAGAAAGGCTTTTTAAAAATTGTATCATCATTGTTTTGGTAATAATTTTCCATTTTTATTCTGCATATTTTGTATAATTTAGAAAATCTAAAATATGGAAAGTATATTAGTCTCATGGAAAAGCCGATTAAAGGGAAG
>NW_011472979.1:9158-9981 GCF_000754665.1 Bison bison bison
AGAAAAATTCAGAAAAAATACTGGGGAGACTTCTACAGAGAGAAACAATGTTTTTCCTAAAACTTTTTCTTTCCACAGCCCCCACACTTCTTTATAAAGAACAGTTTGAATTGTGCCTTTTACTTTGAATGAAGAAAGATAAAATTGCCCGTCACAAACTGTTATCAAGCTTTCTTCTGGAAACAAAATTATAAAACTATCCTTATCATATTTGGCTTTAATGTCTATTAAGTCCATATTATGCATTCTCCAAGCACTGTGCTAAGTGTTTGCATTCATTATCTCCAATAACTCTCCCAAGAGCAGAAGAATTGTGAATTACAGGCTTCCATGATGGCTCAACGGGTAAAGAGTCCACCTGCCAATGTAGAAGATGCAGGTATGATTCCAGGGTGCAGAAGATCCCCTGGAGAAGGGCATGGCAACCCACTCCAGTATTCTTGCCTGGGAAATCCCATGGACAGAGGAGCCTGGTGGGCTACAGTCCATGGGGTCACAAAGAGTTGAACACGACTGAGTCACTGAACACAGCATCCCTATTTTACAGGCACATAAACTGCAGGGTGGGGAGAGTAGGTCACGTGACAGACAGCTGGCAAGGGACAGAGCTGGGATTAGAACACATGTGTGTGCGCTCTCCTGTCCCTGCCCACTGCAATGGCTTTATGTCCCATGCTTCCTACGCATTAAGAAAAAAACACAGGTACTTTCCTGGGGGTCCAGTGGCTAAGACTGTGCACCCAATGCAGGGAGCCTGGGCTCCATCCCAAGTCAGGGAACTAGATCCCACATGCCGCAGCTAAGACCCAGTGCAGCCAAATAG
>NW_011472979.1:10406-10816 GCF_000754665.1 Bison bison bison
TCCCTAACCCTAGCCACCCCTGCCGTTACCATGAGCAGGAAGGTGAGTTCAGCGGTCCCCTGGCCTCTGGTTTCCCTGGTGCCTGCCTCCAGACTAGATCTCAAAGGCTCAGCACTGGAAATATAATACATGCAGATTTTTGATTCATGTGCTTGTTTATACTATTCCACTTCCTAAAGGGATCTGGGGCGGCACAGAAAGATAAAAACCAACATACTAATACAAGTTTTAAAAGACCAAGTGGATTTGGAAGAATTAACTTAGAAAGCCAATTTCAAAGAGAACATTCAAAACCCAAAAGAGCTCCGAGCTTCCGGGTGGGCAAAGGAGGCCAGGAAGTCAAAGTCGTGTATATGACTCTCCTGAGAAACACTGCAGGGGTGAAGGGACACCTCCAGACTCAGGATTTT
>NW_011472979.1:10916-11386 GCF_000754665.1 Bison bison bison
TCAACAAAGGTCTGCCTAGTCAAGGCTATGATTTTTCTAGTGGTCATGTATGGATGTGAGAGTTGGACTATAAAGAAAGCTGAGCACCAAAGAATTGATGCTTTTGAACTGTGGTGTTGGAGAAGACTCTTGAGAGTCCCTTGGACTGCAAGAAAATCCAACCAGTCTATCCTAAAGGAGATCAGTCCTGAATGTACATTGGAAGGACTGATGTTGAAGCTGAAACTCCAATACTTTGGCCACCTGATGCAAAGAGCTGACTCATTTGAAAAGACCCTGATGCTGGGAAAGATTGAGGGCAGGAGGAGAAGGGGATGACAGAGGATGAGATGGTTGGATGGCATCACCGACTCAATGGACATGGGTTTAGTTAGACTGTGGGAGTTGGTGATGGACAGGGAGGCCTGGCATGCTGCGGTTCATGGAGTCGCAAAGAGTCAGACATGACTGAGAGACTGAACTGAAATGAA
>NW_011472979.1:11486-14506 GCF_000754665.1 Bison bison bison
GAAGGCATCTGATACTTACTGAAGGTCTGGTTGTAGGAAGAAATGAAAGGACCACTGGCCTTTCATTTGGACAAACTCAGCAGCTCTGTTCTTAACCCATCAATTTTACGAGCTGTTATACATGAGGACAGATAATCCAAGGCAGCAAAAAAAGGTTCACTTCCTTCCTTCCCAGGAATTGCTGGGTGATCCCCAGCTTATGCTCACAAGTAAACACACTTCAAAAGCCATTCGAAGCACAAAACTGACAATATTTTGAGAAGAGATCAAACATGTATTTGAAGAGAAACAGTGTTTGCACAGAAAAGGAAAGGCGAGAATGATGCTGAAGGTTGAGAAAGGGTCAGTGTGGATGCTCAGGGGTATAAACAAGATCTTTCCATTAGCTGAGTTGTTCATGTTAAGAGTACGGGCATGATGTTCTTTTGAATACAGATGAGCTGAAACAAGCCTTTAAAAAAATGTTCTCAGAGAACGTATTTTTAAAAAGAAGGAAAAAAAAAAAAAAGATGTTCTTCATATGCCTGGAGAAGTGACCTAGAACCAGCATGAAGCCATCACAGGAGAAGCAGCACTGGCTTTGAAGTGCCAATGATTAGGTTTGGCTGTGGGGTCTTCCAAGACTATGTTGGTGAATTACAAGCTCTCAGGTCAGAAGCACAGGTCAGGGCAGGCGTTTCTGTTTCTTCTGCAAGATCTAGAATCACAGCAGCCCCATCCTGTTACACAAACAAGGGGGCACTGTGACTCACATGACTGTCCACGTGGTTTCTGGAGTTGTGCAGTGTACAACCTATGCAACTATACATGGCAACCCAGAGAGAGGGGAACCCAAAGGGGCTTTGGGTTCTTTTTCTTTTTTTTTTACTGTCTGCTGGATGAATAAGTATACACGTGAAGAGCCCATGACTTGGACAATATTTCAATGAGCTTAGCCTTAAATCAAAAGTGATCCTGAAAAGGTGAATGAAGAGTTGGGTTTTTAAATTGAGTTACTAAAAATACAGAAAAGGGTTTGGTATCTTAAGAGATGCTGTGGCAATTTTTGGCACAAAGAGAGGAAGCCTTTCACAGAGTATGAAGTCATCTCATATAATTAGAAGAATCCAGATTTTCCTACATTCAATTTGCTTAAAATGAAGGCCATTGAAAAGCGTAGCTCCAGCTCTGTGAGTGGAGCCCTCTGACCTTTTCACTCAGTCAACCAAAATCCCACTCAGACCCTCCTGCTCTCGGTCATCACAGTGCTACCTCTGTGAGTAGCTTTTGTCCAGAAAATAAGAGGCGCCTATACAGATACTTAGAGCAGCCAAGGAGATGGCTGTGCTTGCTGCATGTGGATTAGATGAGAAAACCTCTGCCAAATGCTCTTGCCACCAGTGAAGTGCCATACTCACGTAAGACACTGTTACATGGGGACTTCCCGGGTGGTCCAGTGGCTAATACTCCATGCTCCCAATGCGGGGAGCTTGGGTTCAATCCCTGGTCAGGGAATGAGATCCCTCATGCTGCAGCTAAGAGTTCACATGTTGCAACCGAAAGATCCTGCATGCTACAACAAAGAACAAAGATCGAGTGTGCTGCAACTAAGATCCGGCACAGCCAAACAAATAAAAATAAGTATTAAAAAAGACACCACTGCATGGAAGTACAGGCTAATGACCCACAGGCTAGTAGACCCCATGGGAGTTTATGCGTGAAAACCCCAGGGAAACTTCAAAAATTCTGATGTCTGGCTCCCTCCCAGACATGGAGATTTCCTTGGTCTGGGATGCAGTCTAGTTTTGGCATTTTTTAAAGATCCTCAGGTGACGTTAATGTGCAGACAGGAACAGGCTTGCTCTGCAAACTTAGCTTCCATCCACGCCAGCGGTCCCTCATTTAGCTTAACAGATGTCAGAACTACTGCCACAGTTCATTTCTCCCCCGTTCTCCAAGCAAATCTATCGTTGGTTCCTTTTGTGTGGATGACGATGACAATAACGATGAAGGTGCATAGAATAACTCAGGACACTTGCCCACTTAAGGATTTCTTAGGAGAGACCTTTACTGGATTATAACACACTTGACAAAAGAGCACAGCCATCAATTTCATTTAATGTCTGTTTCCTTTCCTTTCCTTTAGTGTGTCATGTGCCAGCTTGAAACTTTTAGTGGAACTACATTTCATCTTTGCATCAAATGTTTTTGACCATCTGCTCTGCATAAGGCACTTAAATTTTACATTTCAGGAATCAGATCACAAGTCTTGAACAAAGAACAGCATGTTCAACAGAGAAGATGTGCAATTACTTTGGCCACTAGATGGCAGGAATCTTTCTTCCTACAAAAACAAATCAATGGCCCCAAGGTGAGGATGGGGCAGTCTTAGGTGGTATTTTAAAGAAAATGCCATTTATCTTTGATTCCTCTAGATTTCTTTTCCCCCCATATGTTTGGGGACTCTACTCCCATCAGGTACAAATGGACCCCACCTGGCTGCATGCCTCCTGGTTCTGCTCCGCCTCCTGGGAGCTCTACCTCTTTCCTTTCAGTGTGAGTCATTACATTTTAGATCTACTGGTTAGAGCAATTTAGCTTATAACAAAGGATGTGGATGACTGCTGCTGCTGCTGCTGCGTCACTTCAGTCGTGTCCAACTCTGTGCGACCCCATAGAGGGCAGCCCACCAGGCTCCTCTGTTCCTGGGATTCTCCAGGCAAGAACACTGGAGTGGGTTGCCATTTCCTTCTCCAATGCATGAAAGTAAAAAGCGAAAGTGAAGACGCTCAGTCGTGTCCGACTCTTCGAGACCCCATGGACTGTAGCCTACCAGTCCATGGGATTTTCCAGGCAAGAGTAATGGAGTGGGGTGCCATTGCTTTCTCCATGTGGATGACTATATCTCAATTAAAAACAAAATCACAAGAGTTGGGAACAAAAACAAGTGGATGGGGCTCCCCTGGTGACTCAGTGGTAAAGAATCTGCCTGCCAATGCAGGAGACACAGGTTCCATCCCTGGTCCAGGAAGATCTTGCAT